>NC_133615.1:3193200-3483294 GCF_964106895.1 Numenius arquata
CCCCCAAATATTCAAAGGGGAAAAAGACGGGAGGGGCGGCTGATCGCGGGGAGCGGAGGGAAAAGGAAGGGGGAAGAAAAAGGGAAAAAAAAAAAAAAATATATATATATATATATAAAAAAAAAAAAAAAAACAAGCCAAGAAAGGAGGAGGAGGAGAAGGAGGAGGAGGAGGAGGAGGGGAAAGAAGGCAGGAAGGAGGAGAGAGGAGGAAAGAGAGAGAGAAAAAAAAAAAAACCCCACCAAAAAAAAGCCAACCCCTTCACGGAGCCAGACGCGGCGGCAGCAGCGGAGAGAGGGTCGCCGGAGGGGCTGCCCCCCGCAACCCATGTAAGCACCGGCGGGCTGGAAGCGCGGAGGGGCGCGGAGAGCCGGGGGGGGGGGCGGGCAGCCCCGGCTTTCCCCCCCCCTTTCCCCCCCCCCCCCTCCTCCCTCCTTCCCTCCCTCCCTCCTTCCTTCCCTCCTTCCCCATTCCCCAAACCACCTCCCCAACAGGCTGCTGTGGGGAAGGAGGGGACACAGCCCCACTTTTTTTTTTTTTTTTTTTTTTTTTGTGTGTGTGTGTGTGTGTCGCTTTCTTTTCCTAGCAGCCGGCTCTCAAGACTCCGCGTGTGCGCCTGTGGATTTAAAAAAAAAAAAAAAAAACAAAACCTTTGGGAAGAAGGAGGGGGGGGAAAAAAAAAAAAGGAAGAAAAAAACCCCAAAAGAACCGAAAAAAAAAACAAAAAACCAACAAACAACAACAACAACAACAAAAACCAAAAAAAAAAACCCTCACCAAACCGACCGAACCGACAACAAACCCGCACCCGAACCCCGCACCAGGACGACCCGGGCTTTAAAAAGGGATACAACACTCTCGGATGCGCTCGTTCTTCTCTTTTGTGACAGATGCTGAAACCGATCCCGGCGGCCAGATCTTAGGGTTGGTGTTTTGGGTTTTTAATTGCTTTTTTTTTTTTGTTTGTTTTTTTTTTAATTTTTATTCTTTTTTTTTATTATTATTTTTTGTATTTTTTTTTTCCGGAGAGAGACATCGTTTCGGCTGGCTTTTTTTCTTTTTCTTTTTTTTTTTAATCTTTCGATTCTGCCCTGCCTCGCATCAATCCCCTCTCTCTCCCCCCCCCCCTCCCCTCCTTCCACTTTGTGCCCCCCCCCCCCCCTTCCTCCTTTCCCCCCCCCCCCCCACCCACCCCCACCCCCCCGCTTCCCCAGCACTGGCGGGTTGATGGGCGCCGCGGCCCGGGGGAGGCCGAGGATCCCCTGCGCTCCGCACCCGCGCAGGGCGGCGCGGCGCCGGCAACCTCCGCCCGCCTCCCCCAGCGCGATGCGCCGCCGGCTGTAGACGGGCTTTTTTAATTTCGCTTTTTTGGGCAAAACCAACGCGACCAGCGCCCTCCCCCACCCTTTTTTTTTTTTTTTTTAAATTAAAAAAAAATAATTTTTAATTTTTTTTAAATTTTTTTTTAAATTTTTTTTTGGGGGGGGGTTTCTCGCAGCGGGCAGAGGCGAGGGCCGACACAGCACAGACACCCCCCCCCCCCCTCGCCCCCCCCCTCCCCACCCGCCCCCCCCCCCCCCCCCCTTCTCTTCCCTCCCTCCCCGCTCCCCTCCCCATCCCTCCGCCCCCCCCTCCCTCCGCGGGAGGCGGCGGGACCCGCGGCCCCCAGCGCGGAGACTGGCGCATGCCACAGCCCGCCTCGGCCCCGCCGCCGCCGCCGCCGCCTTCCCCCCGCCCGCCCGCCGCCGCCCGCCGCTGCCCCCCGCCGCCGCCGCTGCCGCCGCTGCCGCGTCCCGGCTCCCGGCCCCTTCATGCGCGGCGGACGACATGCCCGTTTTGTAGCCGGGGGCCCCTCCTCTCGTCCCGCATGTTCAGGACCAAACGCTCGGTGCTCGTTCGGCGGCTCTGGCGGAGCCGTGCGCCCGGCGGCGGGCGGCGAGGAGGAGGAGGAGGAGGCGGCGGCGGCTGTTGAAGCCGGCGCGGTGGCGGCGGCGGCCGAGGCCCGGGCTCACGTCTGCGGCGGCGGCGGCGGCGGGGGGCGCGGGTGCTGCTGCCCGGGCAAGGCGGGCCGCGGCGGCCGGGCTTCCGCGGGCGCGGAGGCGGAACTGAAGGCGCTGACCCACGCCGTGTTGAAGCGGCTGAAGGAGCGGCAGCTGGAAGGTTTGCTGCACGCCGTGGAGTCCCGCGGCGGAGCGCGGACCCCCCTGCCTGCTGCTGCCCGCCAAGGCCGACTCCCGGCTGGGCCAGCACTGGTACCCGCTGCCGGTGCTGCTCTGCAAGGTGTTCCGTTGGCCCGACCTCCGGCACTGCTCCGAAGTCAAGCGGTTATGTGGCTGTGAATCCTACGGCAAGGCTCACCCCGAGCTCGTCTGCTGCAACCCGCACCACCTCAGCCGGCTCTGCGAGCTCGGTAAGGCGGCGGCGGGAGGTGGGATGGATGGGGGGGGGGGGGGGGGGTGAGGGGACATACACACACACACACACACACCCCTCGGGGATACCGGGGGATGCGGGGGGATAGACACCCCGGGTTACCGAGGGATGCAGGGGGGGATACGCACCCCGGGATACCGGGGGATGCGGGGGGATAGACAACCCGGGATACCGGGGGGATGCAGGGGGGGATACGCACCCCAGGATACCGGGGGATGCAGGGGGATACGCACCCCGGGATACCGGGGGATGCAGGGGGGGATACGCACCCCAGGATACCGGGGGATGCAGGGGGGGATACGCACCCCGGGATACCGGGGGATGCGGGGGGATAGACACCCCGGGTTACCGAGGGATGCAGGGGGGGATACGCACCCCGGGATACCGGGGGATGCGGGGGGATAGACACCCCGGGTTACCGAGGGATGCAGGGGGGGATACGCACCCCGGGATACCGGGGGATGCAGGGGGGGATACGCACCCCGGGATACCGGGGGATGCGGGGGGATAGACAACCCGGGATACAGGGGGATGCGGGGGGATAGACAACCCGGGATGCCGGGGGATGCGGGGGGGGATACGCACCCCGGGATACCGGGGGATGCAGGGGGGGATACGCACCCCGGGATACCGGGGGATGCGGGGGGATAGACAACCCGGGATACTGGGGGATGCGGGGGGATAGACACCCCGGGATACCGAGGGATGCAGGGGGGGATACGCACCCCGGGATACCGAGGGATGCAGGGGGGGATACGCACCCCGGGATACCGGGGGATGCGGGGGGATGCTCGCCCACTCAACTTCCCCAACTCCCCTCCAACCCCCCCCCCCCCCCAAAAAAAAAAAAAAAAACCCAAACTTAACAGCGCTGTGCTTAACGTAGTATTTTTTTGATTAGGGGAGGGGGTGCACACACACACACACACCCCCCCACCTCCCCACCCCACCCCCTCCTCCCCTCTCCCATCCTCCGCCGCCCCCCTTCCCCGGTGCCTCCCCCGCCGGTGCCGGGGGATTAGGGGCCGCCTGGCGCGGCCGGCCCCCGTCCCCGCCGCTCCGCGGCTCCGCCGAGCCAAGGAGGCCCCGATCAGACAGCCCGAGCGGCAGATAGCAGGGAGACTGGCGCCAGACGGCCCCTTTTGTTTATCTGACAGCTAAATATCAAGGCAATCACCGCCTCGCTGCCCTGCCTCCAACCCCCAGAGCTAAGACAAACAGTTTTGCTAAAAGAATGCCACTGTTATCATAAGTTCCTATCTTTTTTTTTTTTTTTCCTTTTCTTTTCTTTTTTTTTTTTCTTTTTTTTTTTCCTTTCTTTCCCTTTTCTCATGGCTCTGCCTTTATTTTCTCTCTACTTTTTTTCTAATTTCCAGAGTCTCCCCCTCCGCCCTACTCCAGATATCCGATGGATTTTCTCAAACCAACCGGTAAGTGGACTTTTTCAATGCAGACTGCGGGGGGGTTTATTTATTTATTTATTATTATTATTATTATTTTATTTTATTTTATTTTTTTTTTAAAAAAAAAGGCCCTTTCTCAGGGGAAACGTCTCCTGCCTTTGTCACGCCGGGATGCGTTTCGCTTTTTGGGCTGTTCGCGTGCTTCTTTGTGCCTTCTGATACCCCCCCGGGTGAATGAAGATGTGATTTATCTTAGGCTCCAGAAAGTAGGATTTGAAAACTCTGGCAGGAAACTCTTGGGAGGGATTGGGATGTGGCCGCAGGCCTTTGCTGCTCCGTTCCTTTGGAAAGCTAGGAAAACCGTGCTTGTAAATGGCCCCGCTCTTCCACCCTTGGATGAATTTGTAGGGATTTAAGGTTGGGAGCCGGCGTCTCCCTGATGGCTGGGAATCCCAGCGGGCAACTGGGAGTTGGGAGAAACCTTGCTGTGTTTTTATAGGAGCCTGACCCCCGCCTTGTCAGGTTGAAAAACTCAGGAAAAGGGGTTGAAAAAACTTAGGAAAAGGGGTTGAAAAAACTTAGGAAAAGGGGTTGAAAAAACTTAGGAAAAGGGGTTGAAAAGTTTGTTGGGTTTTTTTTTCTCCCCCCTTTTTTTGTTGTTGTTCTTTTAGCACCGCTCTCTGTGCCTGTTGCTTGTAATTGAATGTCAGGGGTGCCAGGGGAGAAGCCCATTTGAGGCTGGCACCAGTTCTCTTTGCGGTCGTCTGCATAAACTCTGGGTTGGCAGCGAGCTCGCCGGGTGGGAGATAAATCGGGCTGGAAGACGGAGGAGAGGTGGGGAGAATGGGAAACGGTGGGGGGGACGACTTGAGCTCAGTCTTCAGAAGCTCAGGGAGGAGCAGCTCCCGGCTCCCCCCAGGATTTTGGGGATGGGGAGGGTTGGCTGGAGCGCGGTGGTGTCTGTGGTCGTGTCCCTTGGTCACAGCAAGCAGGGAGGCAAAGGATTTCTGAAGGCTGATACCAAGTCCCTTTTTTATTTTTTTAATTATGATTATTTTTTTAGGCCGAAAGAGCAGTTTCTGTAAAATTGCACCTCTTCGGTTTCTCAGGACTAAAAGAACCCCTCAAACTTGGAAGTTGCTTCGGAGACGTTGGGGTACCATTGTGGGGTCCCATCCTGCCATCGGAGGCTGGATTGGTTTTTCCTCCCCCCCCCCCTTAAGAGTAAACACCGATAACTCTTTTTTTATGCCTTGTGGAAATAAGCAAAGCTGTTTTGACAAACAAGCGGGTTGCAAAGCACGAAATATTTTGCCTCGGCCTGAAAAAACAGGAGATAAAGGCTCAGGAATGAAAGAGGGATATCGGGAGCGGGGTTCAGCGTATCCCGAGCACGTGCCGGGATGCAGAAGGGTCGGGCCATAATAAGACTCTTGAGGGTCTGCTGGGTCGCCAAGTTGTGTGCCTTTGGGTGAGATGGGCATCGTTTCGACTCCGTCCCTCCGGTGCTCCCCTATAAAAGTTGATATTTCTGCCTTTTTTTGGTTTTTGGGGTTTTTTGGGCTTTTCTTTCTACCCCACGGTGATGCCGGCGTGGGATGCAGAGGGGTTTGGGTGGAAGGGTTAAAACCTTGCCTTCGGTTTCCCGTAAAGATGTTAGGATAAATCTATTAGCAGGGTTTAAACATCCAATCTGCCTCTGCCAGGACCTCATTTTCAGTTAGCCGAGTGATATATTTATTCATTAGCAAGTGTTGACATAAGGTAGCAAAATGTGTGTAAACAGAAAAGCCGCAGAACATGAATGTGCCATTTCGAAAGGAAAAGTTATTCCTATCGGCCAATAGGAAGTGATTAACGCTGCCCATCGGAAACGCAAGAAACAACTGGGTTACTCACCAAAAAGTCGTCCTTTTTTTTTTTTTTTTTTTTTTTTTTTGGTGGGTTCCCCCCCCCCCCCATTTAAAAGAAAAAAAAAAAAAAAATCACTTTGGCAGCTGAACTCTTGACTAACGGGGCCGCGACAGGCGCGAGAGCGGAGCCTGGAAGTCTGTTGTTGCAGGTGGGTTTTGCAAGCTCAGGGTTTCTCGGCGTTTCCTCTGCGGAGGGACCGAGGGTTTCCCGTCTCCCGGCATTGGTGCCATCTCCTGCGGCGTTTTCCCAGCTGGATACTCCGGGATTGCTCGCCAGGGGCTGGCTAGATGGGGGAGAGGGACGGTGGGTGATGATGGGAAGGCGCGAAGCCGCCTGACTGGCTGATGAGCCACGGGACCTTGGGTGGGAATGGTCCCTCCGTTTAGATTTGGGCAACCGCGTCTGCCCATGGAGCTGGGAACGTGCATCCAGCAGGAAACTTCTGCTTTTCCATCGGGTGGTCATAAAAATATTGAAGCATTTAGTGCTACGTCTTCGAAGTGCTTCATATGGACAGGAATGCCTGGACCAGTACGGGCTCTGGCAGTGGTCGCCAGTGCCCATGATCATAGAACCATCGAATGGTTTGGATTGGAAGGGACCATTAAAGGCCATCTAGTCCAACCCTCCTGCTATCAGCAGGGACGCTTCAACAAGACCGGGTTGCTCAGAGCCTCGTCCAACCTGGCCTGGAATGTTTCCAGGGATGGGGCACCTCTCTGGGCAACCTGGGCCAGTGTCTCACCACCCTCACAGGAAATAATTTCTTCCTTATATCTAATCTTAATCTCTTCCCTATTTTAGTTTAGAACCATTATGATGGGGATTACATTTTCTGGGGAGGTGATGGAGGCTGAGACGGGCTGTGTCGCTGGCTGGAGGAAAGCGGGGATGGATGGACAGGGAGCTGGAGATCTGCTGTAGGCAATGAAATGTCCCATCAGACTGCGTGTTGGTAGGATCGATCTGGTATTTGTGCACTCACCGTAGAGCGGAAAGATCCGCCCTTGACAGCCCAGTTACCTGTAGAAGGCTCTTCAGTCCAGGCTGGCTTGTTTGTTCATCAAGGAGAGGACTTTTCCCTCTTCCTTAACGTGGGATGGTTGCAGGGATGGGCGATGGTGGCTTGTGCAGGGCTGGGCTCACCCTGCAATCCTGGAGGCGTGTGGGAACTTAGCATCCCCTATTCCTGTGTTGGAAGTGAGATGGATAGTAGTGTCCCCAGATCATTCGAGCAGATATTTTGACCCATCATTAAGTGGGACAAGGAGCTGCAAGTGGCTGTGCCCATCATGCTTCTGGGTGGCTGGTCATGGTGGTGCTGGAGTACGAGAGTGCATGAACCCTACGGAGATGTCGTTGCAGAGCCCGAATGCCCTCCTGTGGCATCGGGGAAGTTGGAGGTTTGGCACCTTCCAGGAACTTTTCGGCACCTCGCAAGGTTGGGCTGGTGGCCACCAGGGATAATTGTCTGTCTCTGTGATGGTTTTATATTGCAGGAGGGCAGTTTTGGGAGGAGATTCACACCCAGTAGGCTTGGGTAAACCTCTGATATTGTGACCACTTGGTGCTGAAAATAAAATGAGCCCAAGTATCCCCTATTAGCGAGAACCCTTGTCAGATCTGGGAGTGATGGGAAGAGCGCAAGGATGAAACCGGTCATGTGTAGTGCACAGAGCTCAGGAGGGTCCCACTTTTGGGCTTATCCCACACCTGACCATCATGCTTGGTCTAGAGTTGAGGTGCATCAGCTTTATGTCTTCTTAATGAGACTTCAGAAGGTAATTAATTGATGAAGGGAACTGGCTGTTGGATGATGGGACACGGGAAGGGAGCTGATGGCTGTGAAGAAGTCATGAAAGCCCATCACCCCATTGTGATCGTGCATTTTAAGTCGGGATAGGATTCTGTCCCATCATCCTGTCTGATGCGCTAACAGAGGATCTGGTCACGTATGATCCATCGAGTAAGACAACGCGGAAAAGGGCAAATTATGTCCTTTATCCCACAGGGACTCACCAGGGAGCTGTAACTGGGGGCAGACGGAGCCCAGCACAGGGCAGGGTGGTCCAGCCTCCGTTCAGAAAGCATCTGCAGCCCAACCAGTTGAAGAAGCCATCTCAGGGGAAGGGGGGCAGGGGGAATCTTCTCTCTGGAGTAGAAAGGGTTAAAAAAAAAAAAAAAGAAAAGAAAAAGCATAATTCTTTAAATCATAGAAAGCCCGAAAAGGCATTTAGAGAGCGTATCGTATACAGTATTTCACAAGTAAGTCTATTTCCTGTCTCCCCTATTGTTTTTGGTTTGATTAAGTGTATCCTGTTAAACTGTATATTCCTGTTAGGCCTTCTACTTTACTCTGATAAAATGAGGTTGTGCAGACAGGGATTTCTTTTTCGCTGGCATTTCAGGGATGAAATCTGGAAAACTGACTTCTATCACTAGGGAGAAAATGACCCTGTGTCTCCTGGTGGTGGCCCTTGAGCAAAGTGATGTCATCAGGGAGCCCAATGAAACCCAAAGTCCCCGAGAATCTGCTGAGGACCAGAAGTTTGTGTGAACTTCGTGGATCTTTTCAGGTGTGGAGAGTCCTGGAGCTTGTCTCCCACGTGGCAGTGGCCAAAAAGCTGGAGTTTGCCTGTAGGACCAGGGGATTGGTAGTGGCTCCTGGCTGTTGTCACCTGGAGGAGCAGGCTTGGGATGGAAAGGTCCAAACCTTGAGGTTGAACACCTCCATGAATCAGGAGAAACCTCTTAACGGGGTGGCCAGTCTTCCCTTGCCGTTGGCCTTTGGTGGTGCATGGAGGAGCGGATCCAGGAGGTGTCCCAGGAGGTGACAGCGAGGTGTAAGATCTGCCAGCAGCTGGCGGTGACAAAAATTGAGCTGGGGAACGCAAACGTAGACCGGTTGCCGCAAAAGGGCGGTGATGAGACATTTCCCTTTCGGTTCCCATTTCGGTGACCTACGGGTGTCGACTAAATTTGGGTGCGCAAAGCCACGATTTAAGCGTTTTTTGGGAGCTCGCTTACATCACGACGACGACAACCTTGATCTCGTTACCCGGTGACTGGGCCAGAGAGGTGGCAGCCAGTCTGTAATTTTTGCCGGTCTATAATCAGCGTTGGCTGGCGATGAAGCGCAGCGCGCAGCCTTGATTGAGGCGACGAGTTAGGGTGGATGCTTCTTGATGAACTACCGTCTCTGTGCGGACAATTAGTAATCGCTTCCTGCTAAACCCTTTGGAATGCGTGTTCTGCTCGCGGCGATGCCGGGAGCCTGCGAAGAACCGCCTATATACTGATTTTTTTTTTTTTTCTTCTTTCTTTTTTTTTTTTTTTTTTCTCTTTTCCTCCACTCCAGCAGATTGTCCAGACTCTGTGCCTTCCTCCACTGAAACAGGGGGAACTAATTGTCTAGCCCCTGGGGGGCTTTCAGGTAAGACATCTTCTCGTTGCTCTCTTGATTTTGGCCGCGAGTTGCGTTGACCCAGGGTCCCGGCGGAAAGGCGAAGTGATGCTGGGGGAGTTTTGGGGATGCGAGTTGTTGAGAAGAGGCGTGCTCGAAGGGGGAATTAGGTTTCGTTTCGGTAGCAGCCGCGTACCTCTCGTGCAGAGGATGTGTTGAAATCCCAGGCGAGGTTCTCCATCCCCGAAAGCCCGTATTTCCTTTGAATTCCAGCCTCACGCTCCATTAATTTTCGGAGCGAGGCAGGAAGAGGCGTGTTTGGGGAAGGCGAAGCGATGTCGGCCACCCGTTCGTTCGGATGCATGGATTATCGGAGCAGGTGCGGTTGTGCTTTGCAGAAGGATTTGGCGTCAAGCTCTCCTTGACTTGCCGGTGGTGGTGGTGGTGGTGGCACCTCTTGTCTCTGGGACGAGAGCCGTGCTTGGGCTTTGCTTCTGGTAGGGCAGCCAGCATCCGACATCTCATGCTTGAGGCTTGTGGTGCCTCGGGGAGGAAAGGTCACCCCGTTTTTTGCAGGAGATGTTGCAGAGGGAGTTGGACTCGATGATCTTCATGGGTCCCTTCATTGAGATATTGATATAACTTGAGATATTCTGCAATTCCCCTCATTTTCCCGTTTCCCATCTCCTTCAGCTTCCAGGTGCTGTTACAGGATGGGGGTTCAGAGGGTGGTTTCCTCACCCCTCTTGGGCTTTTCATAGAATCATAGAACGGTTTGGATATGGAAGAGACCTTTAAAGGTCATCTAGTCCAGATCCCAACACCTTTCCCAAGGTGTGATGCCTCCAGCACCTCCTCTCCTACCCTGGACTGGCCAACTCCGTGGCTGGGCTCTCTCTTTACTGGGATTAAAGCGTCTGAAACCGTGTACCTGCACGTCCTGGCTGATGTTTGAAGGTGCTTCCCTTTGTGGACGATTTATTCACCGCTCTGAAACTGGAATTTCGGAAATAGGTCGGCAACGGCCGCGCGTGCATCTGCCCCTGCCTCTCTCCAGGAATTGCGTTCGGTGTGGATGTCTTTAAGTGATCCTTGTTTGTTTTTCTTTGGGTGTAATATATACCCTGTCTGTTATTTGAGAGGGGAGCATATTGTTTGTTCGAAGGCCCTAATGAGAATTAATCAAAGGGAGGGGGAGAGGGAGCAGAGAAACTTGTCGCTGGCTTTTCTTTTTTTCTTTTTTTTTTTTTTTTTAAATGCAGAAGACTTTTGGGTTTTTCGTTATTTTTTTTGCTATTGGAACCTATAGCTTTAGGGAAGAAAAAAAAGACTGTAAAAAGAAAAAAGACAAGAAGCAAAACAACACAATAAGGATGTTGTTAGATCTTTTTTTTTTTTTTTTCTTTTTTTTCCTTTTTCCTCCTGAAATACACCCGTTGAGGAGGGGAGGAGAGAGTTCAGTTCCACAGGATACCACATGAAATAAGCAGAGGAAGTACTCGCTTTTAAAAGGGGGCTTTCTGTAAGGTTCAGCCTATTGATAACATCTCGTCTGGCTGCTCTGCTCCCGAAGGGGAAGGCGGGAGGTGGGGACTTGGGCTGCAGGAAATAACACGGCTCGTTCCTGGTGCCTCCCGAAGGGCCGCGGGAAGGGGAGCCCCAGCTCCCTGATAGACCCTCCTCCCCAAAAGAAAGCACGTTCCCCCCTGAAAATGCCTCCTTTTTTTTTTTTTTTTTTTTTTTTTTAATTTTATTATTTCATTGGATTGGATGGTTTTTTTTTTTTGTTGTTTTTCTTTTGGTCTTCCTTATCAAAGGTTTCCCCCTCCCACCCCTCAAAGCCTGGAAACAGAACCTTTTACGATCATTAAACCGCTTTTTTTTTTTTTTTTTTTTTTTTTTTTGCCTCCCCAAATGTAATTGTAGCCATTTAGTTTAATGAGGAGCTGATAGGAGAGTTGACTCATGAAGGGATACGGTTAGCTACCCAAGCCCTGAAACAAAGCCGAATGCCTCCACATGAAAGAGCATTTGTTTTGAATTTGCTCTGATTTACTGGCATCTCCCTTCCGCGCGCAGAAGTGCAGCCCTGAAAATTCCCAACTGGAGAGACCCAGTCGAGAAAGGAAAATAAACGCACTTTGCAGCAATCCTCCAAATCCCTCGCTTTTCCCTTCTTTTTTTTTTTTTTTTTTTCCTCTACCTCCCCCCTGCATATTTTAGTTAGCAGAAGAGTGTATTTGAAGAAGGCTTTGAGGAGTTATCGGCTTGGTCTTATCTAAGTTTGGGCAGACGGGCATCGATGATGCCGGGTGGAGAATCCAGCATCCCTCATCCTCTTCAGACCAGGGCTGTCCAGGCTGGATTTGTGGTTCCTTGATGAAAGGATGGCTTTAAGAAAGGCAAAAAAACCCCCCGATTTTGGTAGATTTGGAAGCTGGAGAAGGCATCGTGGGTGGAAGGTGGTGGTGGGTTCCTATACCATCGTGGGCAGGTTGCTTTGGCCGCCCAGCTCTGTAGGCTTTGGCCACCAGTGATAGACAGTGGATGCTGGTGTGGTAGCGGTCTTCGAAGTCAGTAGACCAGCCCTAACGTCTGGAAGCTGGAAGGGCAGGACTTAGTGAGGCGGATTGCTCTCGGCACTGAGAATTTGGGAACGGGGCCAGCCTGGGGTTCACAGCCACTCTGGCAGGGAAGCCACGTGGCGAGGGTTGAGAGGAGGATCGCGAGAAGAGCATTAAAATCGGCATGGCCCTTGTAGCTCTCCACGAGCATCCTTTGATGATGAGGAGTCTCAGGTCCAGCCACCACTGGGGTTGTAATCTCCTCCCGGAGGCTGAAGGCAGTTTCATTGATGGATACCAGAGGCGCTGGAGGATGTGGGAGGGGGAGCGGCGCAGCCGGGGGGATGGATGGGGAGTGTTTCCCTCTTGGAATAACAGATTTGAGTTGCTCTTTCCCTCCCGCCGGTTTCTGTTCTCCTTCCTGGCCCAGGAATGGAATATTGGGTAGTCCTTCACGCCGTGCAGGTGTCCTCTTGTCATCCCACCTCCACTATCTCTTCCCCAGCCATCCCCTTCTCCAGCTGGCGCACCCCTTGCTCTCCTGAGGTGCTGGCTCCGTATTCTTGCCTTTATTTATTTTCTTATGTCTTTATTTTTGTCAGTGGTCACTCCATGGGTAGGTCAGGACTCGTTGCTCGTGGTGTCTCCCACCGAGATGGTTGTGCTCAGGCATTACCAGTCCTGGTCCTTTGTGTCCTCGACGTGGTTAAAGAAGAGAGCAAAAATAACCCATTGGAGATAAAAATAATTTCCGTAAATAGGAGACAGAGGGTGGTTTTTCCTGTATTTTGAGCTGACTCGTTCCCAGTAGATGTGTTTGGTTATGACTCTTCTTTCAAACAAGCAAAGCCTTGCTTGGAGAACCTGGAGGTGACTGGCCTGCAGTCTGGTGGCGTCTGATCAGTGAGAGCAGAATTCCCCCTACAACCTATGGAGGAGCTCTGCTCCGAGGGTAGGAGTGAGCTGATGGTGCTTGGTGGTGTTGGTGCTGGGTCTCCATGAGATGCCCTCCACCCACCCCTGGACAATCTCCCCCTTGACCCATGTGTGGTGTAGGGCTGGTGGCTCTTGGCTGATGGAGAAGGTTGTGGGTGCCCACGGTAGGCGAGAAGGTGGCTCTCCTGCAGGACACATGAATGGTGCTGGATTAGCTCTCCAGGAAGCCCATCACGGCAGGGAAGCAAGATGAGCCGGCTTGTGGCCTCACCACCTCCGCTGCTTTTGTATTTATAGGGATTATTCATAAAATACCAAACCTGAGAGTTTACCCACATTTCAGCCCAATCCTGTTGACTTGTCCTGACTCTTGAAACCACCCCAGGGTCTCCTGGAGCCAGTGGACGTTGAGTGATGGTGCTTGGTGGGTGCCGGACCAAGGTTCTGCAAGGCTTGAGGCTGGGAGACCCACAAAGCTTTTCCGGAGCAAGCGCAACCTCAGTTTCTCCCTCCTAACTCTGTATGAAAAAGACGGGAAAAGACTTCCGGAGGTTGGAGAAACATCCAACATTGCTCCCTGTCCCAGCGGTGGGACCTCGTCTGGTTTAAGGGACCACTCAGCTGAGTGACATTTCATTCTGAAATCGCGGGCAGGCCGGGAATGTTTCACTATGCCTCTGATCCCCGCTGGTATCTGCTCGCCGGGGAAGAAGCACCTTGTCCAAATCCGGAGCTATTCGCCCCTCGAAGTGCTCCCCACCCCCACTCCCCACAACAGCCCCCCCAGTGTAAACAGGATCCCGTGCGGTTTCTCCGGCAGAGTCCTGCCCGTGTTTTCCCATTCCCCCCCCCCCCCCTTCCACCTCCCTCTCCTACAGAGTTTATAACCTCCTGTGAAATGCCTTTATTTACAAATTGGCATCCTATTATAATCTGAAATTGAGACATCTTCCTGTGGAACTAGGATTGTATATTTGTCCCAGGGATAAACAATTGCTTGGGAATTTTTTTTTTTATTTTTTTTTAAAGTCACTTATTCTTGGTTTATTTTTGAGCATACCTCCTTTTAATATCATTATTATTATTATTTTTTTTTTTTTAATTTGCTTTGAGCACCGCAAAGGCCTTGCCACCCTTTCCTTCCCAACCTCCTCGGAGATGCCAAACCCCAACAACCACCCCCTTCCCCTCCCGCCCCTACCCCGGTCCCTTACCTAAAAAAACGCCGTCCCCTCCTGGAAAGGACAAGGTTATCAGGGGTTAACGCCAAGATGACAGCACTGGAGCCTCTGGAGCAAAACAGGCTGCCTGCCAGACTAGGAGCCTCCCGGCTCGCCTCGCACATCATCTGACCGTGGCCGACGGGGAGGAGGGAGCCGGCGCTTGGCACCGACCCCGGGGCTCTTGGCTTGGCCACTCGCTCCGGCTCCTTCAGCCCTGTGAGGTTTTGTTTTTTTTTTTTAAGGGGGACCCCCCCCCCCAGGAGACACGGCCAGGATAGTCCCTGTGATGCCGTGGGGATGCTGGGGGTGTCCTCCTGCTGGCTCTTAGCTAATTAAAATCCCCCCAGAGCAAATAGGGACCCATTTAATAATTAGTTTTAAGTGCTCTACAGGCTTTTGATCCTTGCCTAGATACTCTCCTAGGATGGATTTGGAAATAAAAACAGGATGGTAGAGGTGCTCCCCCCATTAAATGTTTCAGTCCGTCCCTGTACGGTGGCACTAAATCCATTTTTCCGGGCGCCGCCGGATTTTCCCAACCAAACGGTGCCTTGAGAGCAGTTGAAAATAAAACACAGAAGACCCCGTCACCAGCAAGTCCTTCTTGATGGTAACTGACCATGATGGGGACCGTGGTGGGGACCACGATTGGGGACCACATGGTTTTTACCCCACAACCTGGTGTTTTTTTTAGGGGGAGGAATGAGGACGACAAGGGGAATTTTGGAAGTTAGGGTGCCGGTGAGGGATTCAGACGGTGCTCCGCTCCCGAAAGATATCCCGATGAGCGCCGGCAACTTGATCGTTTGGGGGGGACATTTAAAACTGGAGGGGACACAAACACTCGTAGAGGAGCAGCCCCGGGGCTGGCAGGGATGCGGGCTGCATCGTTTCCATCCCCGCTGCCTGCCAGCGGGTATCGCTTACACGAGAGGAACCAGTAACATTAACCACACGCATTTCCCCGCCGCCGGCATTTGGGGGGGGTGGGGGGGGTGATGGTGGTGGTGGGGGGGGAGGATGCCTATTCCCAACCGCGGCGGCCAAGACCGTAAACCTCGTTAAAACGAGGTACACCCCGTTTTTAGGGGGCAGAGGGGAAAAAAATGGGGAGGATTGAGCTTCCCCCCCCACCCCCCTACCCCCCAGCCCTAACGGGGTGCTTTGGGAGGGTGATGGGGCTTGGGGGGTGGGTGATGGGGTGGGTGGGTGCCAGCCCCACCGCCGTCCCCCCGCGCCGGCTTGAATGACCCACACCGCAGCCTGGCCGCCTGCCTACTGTCACAAAGGAGCTTCCTTTCCAGTTTATTTTCGGCGCTGGGATATTATTAACCGCTGAGGCACGGGCTCTGTTCTAAAACCACCCTCGCTTTTTGCCTAAATCGCTTTGTTTTCGCCCCGCCGCCCGGGCCGCCGGCTTGGCTCCGGTGCTGCCCGGGGTACCAGCTGCGTCACGGATGCTCTTGAGGAATGGGGAGGGCACGGAGAAGCGAGCGGCTTCATCCTGCACGGGGGCTGAGGTCGGGGAAGGGAAGGAGCTCGTCTCGGCGTCTCGCAGGATTTCCGCCCGCTGACTTTGGATTAGCCCCTTGGTTTGGGTTTTTTTTTTTTTTTTAATTTATTTTTTAACTTCTTCTTTTAAGGCAAGCAGCATCTTGGGTGTTGCCGGCTGCCTCTCTCTCTCTGCAGTTTATTTTATTTTATTTTATGCTATTTTAATTTTTTTTTATCTTTCTAACTTCTCTTCTCTTCTCTTCTCTTCTCTTCTCTTCTCTTCTCTTCTCTTCTCTTCTCTTCTCTTCTCTTCTCTTCTCTTCTCTTCTCTTCCCTCTTCCCTTCCCTTCCCTTCCCTTCCCTTCCCTTCCCTTCCCTTCCCTTCCCTTCCCTTCCCTTCCCTTCCCTTCCCTTCCCTTCCCTTCCCTTCCCTTCCCTTCCCTTCCCTTCCCTTCCCTTCCCTTCCCTTCCCTTCCCTTCCCTTCCCTTCCCTCTTCCCTTCCCTTCCCTTCCCTTCCCTTCCCTTCCCTTCCCTTCCCTTCCCTTCCCTTCCCTTCCCTTCCCTTCCCTTCCCTTCCCTTCCCTTCCCTTCCCTTCCCTTCCCTTCCCTTCCCTTCCCTTCCCTCTTCCCTTCCCTTCCCTCTTCCCTTTCCCCCTTCCTTTCCCCCTTCCTTTCCCCCTTCCCTTCCCTTCCCTTCCCTTCCCTTCCCTTCCCTTCCCTTCCCTTCCCTTCCCTTCCCTTCCCTTCCCTTCCCTTCCCTTCCCTTCCCTTCCCTTCCCTTCCCTTCCCTTCCCTTCCCTTCCCTTCCCTTCCCTTCCCTTCCCTTCCCTTCCCTTCCCTTCCCTTCCCTTCCCTCTCCTCATTTTCTTTACTTTTACTTTCCTAAGGCAAGAAAAGAGCTTTTCTGGGCAAGCATTGCAGGGATTTTCCATCCCCATCCAGGGAAGGGTGGGGGCTCGCATCCCCCATGCACAAACCTGGGTCCACAGGAGCCACCCTTGGGGGGGGGGGGTGTGTGTCTCTTTGCTGATGGCCTCAAGTTGTCCAGTCCAAAAAGCTTTTTCCAGGGTTTTTTTATGCGATGGGGGATGTGACGCGGTGTTTGCCAACAGACAGCCCTTCTCTCCCCTTTTCTTTTCTGTTTTCTTTTTTATTTTTCCCTTGTTTTTTCCGCCCCCCCCCCCCCCCCCCCTCTTTCGGGTAGCCATTTAAATGCGTGACGATAACTTTCACCCTGTTAATTAACAGGAAACATTGGGACAAGACAGGAAATTACATCAGTCTTTTATGAGGAAAGAGCCAAGAAAAAAAAAAAAAATACAAGAAAACATAGTTATTAGTGAAAGGAAAGAAAGTGCCGGGGGAGGAGGAGAAAGAAAAGGAGAAAAAAAAGGAAGAGAAACTCCCCCCCCTGTCCCGTGGGCTCTGCTTTTCCGAGGGAGGCTGCTCCGGGGCTTTTATTTTATTTTTATTATGTCGAAAAAATATTTGACTAGCGGGGTCACCTTTGCTTGAGCGCGACGCTCGAGCTTCCCCGGGAATCTTGGTTTTTTCGGTGGTTTTTTTTTGTTTTTTTTTTTTTTTTTCATGGCTTTTCTCAGCTTCCTTCCCCAAACTGTGAGGCCTAGGAAGCTCTTGGCCGGGAGACTAATTTTGGTTTGGCTGCTCAGCCCTTCAAATTGGTCCCCACCCAGTGTCATTATCTTGGTTTTAACTTGCAAGGGGAAAAAAAGAGAAAAAAAACACCCTGTAAGAGCTGGCTCAGCCCTTCTCTACCCTTTTAACCTCGCTGCATGAAAAAACCTACCCACTTTGGCTCCCCGGTTGAGTTGTGCCGGCAACGCCGAAGCACCGCGGGGTGGTTGGTTGCGGGAGGTCCTGGGGATGCTCTTCCATGTGCGATGGTGGGTACGCATCTCTGTGATCCTTCCTCATCCTCCCTTGGAGATGAAGGAGGATGCCTGGTGAGGTGGTTGCGGGAGGTCCTGGAGATGCTCTTCCATGTGCGATGGTGGGTACCCGGCTCTGTGATCCTTCCTCATCCTCCCTTGGAGATGAAGGAGGATGCCTGGTGAGGTGGTTGCAGGAGGTCCTGGGGATGCTCTTCCATTCCATGTGCGATGGTGGGTACGCATCTCTGTGATCCTTCCTCATCCTCCCTTGGAGATGAAGGAGGATGCCTGGTGAGGTGGTTGCGGGAGGTCCTGGGGATGCTCTTCCATTCCATGTGCGATGGTGGGTACGCATCTCTGTGATCCTTCCTCATCCTCCCTTGGAGATGAAGGAGGATGCCTGGTGAGGTGATTGCGGGAGGTCCTGGGGATGCTCTTCCATTCCATGTGCGATGGTGGGTACGCATCTCTGTGATCCTTCCTCATCCTCCCTTGGAGATGAAGGAGGATGCCTGGTGAGGTGGTTGCAGGAGGTCCTGGGGATGCTCTTCCATTCCATGTGCGATGGTGGGTACGCATCTCTGTGATCCTTCCTCATCCTCCCTTGGAGATGAAGGAGGATGCCTGGTGAGGTGGTTGCGGGAGGTCCTGGGGATGCTCTTCCATTCTATGTGCGATGGTGGGTACCCGGCTCTGTGATCCTTCCTCATCCTCCCTTGGAGATGAAGGAGGATGCCTGGTGAGGTGGTTGCGGGAGGTCTTGGAGATGCTCTTCCATGTGCGATGGTGGGTATGCATCTCTGTGATCCTTCCTCATCCTCCCTTGGAGATGAAGGAGGATGCCTGGTGAGGTGGTTGTGGGAGGTCCTGGAGATGCTCTTCCATGTGCGATGGTGGGTATGCATCTCTGTGATCCTTCCTCATCCTCCCTTGGAGATGAAGGAGGATGCCTGGTGAGGTGGTTGTGGGAGGTCCTGGAGATGCTCCTCCATGTGTGATGGTGGGTACCCGACTCTGTGATCC
Organism: Numenius arquata; assembly: GCF_964106895.1. Classification (NCBI taxonomy): domain Eukaryota; kingdom Metazoa; phylum Chordata; class Aves; order Charadriiformes; family Scolopacidae; genus Numenius; species Numenius arquata. The sequence continues at coordinate 3,211,487 of NC_133615.1, forward strand.
TTCCTCATCCTCCCTTGGAGATAAAGGAGGATGCCTGGTGAGGTGGTTGCAGGAGGTCCTGGTGATGCTCTTGGTGATGGTCCTCCATGTGTGATGGTGGGTACCTGGCTTTGTGGTCGTTCCTCATTATCCCTTGGAGATGAAGATGGCTGTTGGGTGGTTGCAGGAGGTCCTGGTGATGCTCCTCCCTGTGTGATGGTGGGTACGCATCTCTGTGGTCCTTCCTCATCCTCCCTCAGGGATGAAGTAAGATGGCCAGTGGGGTGGTTGCTGGTTGCAGGAGGTTTTGATGTGCCGTGGTGGGTACCCAGCTCTGTGGTCCTTCCTCATCCTCCCTTGGGGATGAAAGAAGATGTGCAGTGGGTGGTTGCAAGACGTCCTAGGGATGTGCTTGGTGATGCTCCTCCATGTGCAGTGGTGGGTACCCAGCTCTGTGGTCCTTCCTCATCCTCCCTTGGGGATGAAAGAAGATGTGCAGTGAGTGGTTGCAAGACGTCCTAGGAATGCGCTTGGTGATGCTCCTCCATGTGCAGTGGTGGGTACCCAGCTCTGTGGTCCTTCCTCATCCTCCCTTGGAGATGAAGGAAGATGCCTGGTGGGGTCATTGCAGGAGGTCCCAGTGACGCTCCTCCTGTACGATGGTGGCTACCCAGCTCTGTGGTCCTTTGTCATACTCCCTCAGGGATGAAGGAAGATGCCTGGGGCGGGGGGTTGCAGGAGGTCCTGGTGATGCTCCTCCCTGTGTGATGGTGGGTACCTGGCTCTGCAGTCCTTCCTCATCCTTCCTTGGGGATGAAGGAAGATGCCTGGTGAGGTGGTTGCAGGAGGTCCTGGTGATGCTCTTGGTGATGCTCCTCCCTGTGTGATGGCAGGTACCCAGCTCTGTGATCCTATGTCATCCTCCCTCAGCGATGAAGCAAGGTGCCTGGTGGGGTGGTTGCAGGAGGTCCTGGTGATGTTCTCAGTGATGCTCCTCATGTGCAGTGGCAGGTGCCCAGCTCTGCAGTCCTTCCTCATCCTCCCTCATCCTCCCTCAGGGATGAAGTAAGATGCCCAGTGGGGTCGTTGCAGGAGGTCCCAGTGATGCTCTTCTATGTGCGATGGAGAGTACCTGGCTCTGTGGGCCTTCCTCATTCTCCCTCAGGGATGAAATGAGATGCCTGGTGGGCTGGCTGAGCTTTGGTGAGCAGTCTCTGGGGTGAAGTCCTGGTTCGCGTGGGCTTTCCCAGCTTTTCCCTGAATACCTGGGTGGGTGGAAAGCACATTTCTCCATTAAATGAGTAACTCGGAACCCCTTGGGCTGTTCAGCCTTGTTGCAAGTATGTGTAGATAATAAGCGAGGCTACGGACGGTTATGTATTGATCAAAATCTATTCAACCTACAGATATGTATAGGTTGAACATAAATACATTGAATATATTCAAATATATATATTGAATATATTGAATATATATTATAATTATATATAGTACATGGATATATTCAATTTATGATGAATATATTCTCTCTATATAATTGTATATAGAACATACAGGTTGAATATTCAATATATTCACTATATATTATATTGAATTATATATAATATATATATTGATTGAATAGATTTTGTTTGCGGAGCCGCCAAAACGGCATTAATAAGGGCTGGTTTTGCATCAGAGAAACTCGGGTGTTGGGAAGGTGGGGAAAGCTCAAACATCCTTCACTTTTACAACCGGTGGAGTTGGCTCCAAATCCGGCGATTTTCGGTGGTGGAAACCAATGAGTTGAATTTATAGATGCTAAAAATTGCCGGGCATCACCGCCGAGGGGGAGCTCCCTCCACGGCGGGTGATACAAAATAATACTGATGAGATGGTGTATCTGTTTGCACCGTGGTGTGCAAGGTGAGGTTTTTCAGCAGAAAAGCAGGGAAAATGGCAAAATAGCCAAGAAATTTAACAGTGAGATGAGTTGCTGCTCGCCCACGCGGGACGGCTGCCGGTGACCCCGTGGCTGGGCTCCGGCGGCACCTTCCCAGGCAGAGCGGACGGAGTAAATAACTCCATAAAATCATCCTTCGAGCAGGCATCAAATAACAGGAGTTTTATTTGGAAAAGGAGTTGGGAGCCTGAAGTTACATCACTGCGTTTGAACTGATGAATTCATTTTCTTTGGAAGCCAGGCTGAGACTTTTTAGCTCATTATAAGGAACAAACCCATAAATCTTCATACGCGGAGGCCCGTAGTTTTCCTGTTCTTTGTCACAGCCGAGCATGGAAAATGTATCCCGGGTGTCAAGAGCACGAAACCTTGACACACCTGAGATGTTACACCAAGGTTTTTTTTTTTTTTCTGGAGCAGCCGGTGTGGTGGTGGGTTTGCTGAGCCCCAAATTCCCCACGGCTTTGTCCCCATGGGAGGATGCTGCTGGTTTTGGTGATGCCCACATCCCCTGGGCTTTGTCCCCATGGGGGAATGCTGCTGGGTCTTGGTGATGCCCAAATCTCCTGGGCTTTGCCACCATGGGAGGATGCTGCTAGGTCTTGCTGGTGCCCAAATCCCCTGGGCTTTGTCCCTGTGGGAGGATGCTGCTGGGTCTTGGTGATGCCCAGATCTCCTGGGCTTTGTCCCAGTGGGAGGATGCTGCTGGGTCTTGGTGATGCCCAGATCTCCTGGGCTTTGTCCCTGTGGGAGGATGCTGCTGGGTCTTGGTGATGCCCAGATCTCCTGGGCTTTGTCCCAGTGGGAGGATGCTGCTAGGTCTTGGTGATGCCCAGATTCCTTGGGCTTTGTCCCCACGGGAGGACGCTGCTGGGTCTTGGTGATGCCCAAATCTCCTGGGCTTTGTCTGCACGGGAGGACACTGCTGGGTCTTGGTGATGCCCAAATCTCCTGGGCTTTGTCTGCACGGGAGGACACTGCTGGGTCTTGGTGATGCCCAAATCCCCTGGGCTTTGTCCCCATGGGGGGATGCTGCTGGGTCTTGATGATGCCACCCCAGCTGAGGTGCGGTCCCTGCCTGGGACACAGCTCTGCCTCTGCCACCGAAAACAGGGTGGGATGAGTGCAAGGAGCTTTTTTAGGGTTTTTTTTAAAATCCACAGGATGCCGACCTGCCCCGTTTTATAGCCCAGGGCAAACCTCTGCCGGCCTCCGTCTGCGAAAGGGGGGTGCCAACTCCGCCGGAGTGCCGGGAGGGTTAATTACTTAATGAATGTAATATTCTCTATAATTGCTAAGCGTTATTAATCCAGAGCGAAGTGAGAGGCGAGGGGAGGGGTGGTGTGCGCCTGGCCAGGCTTGTGAACTCCATCCAAATGCTATCCATCCATCCATCCATCCATCCATCCCTTGCTTGCCCCCTACCCGGGTAGGGGCCGGTGCCGTCCGTCCGTCCGTCTGCCCGTCCGTCTGTCCGTCCGTCCCTGGGCGGCGACCCGGCCGGTACGTGAGCGTGCTTCGCCGCCTGCTCTTAGGAATAGGCGTGATTAGATTATGAAGGCAGACAGAAGTAATGATTAACTTTTTCAGTCTGCATGCTGTCTCCAGTCTGGCGCTGGGTGTTTTTTTTTCCCCCCTAAGTAAGCCCTGGCCCCGCGTCGACAGGGTATTAGGTTGTAAAGAAAGCCAGGAGGAATGAAGGCAAGGGAGGGGAAAGCAGGGGGGGGGGGAGGGAGCCTTTTCCATCGGATCCGGGACTGGAATTTATTGGCAGGAATGCAGTAAATGCTCCAAATGCCAGCCCAGCTAAACAGTTTTCATAATTGTTACGGAGCGGGGCACGACGGGCGTGAAAAGGACTTTTGTTCCAAGCCTGCTTTTTTTCCATGGGTTTACATCCCGGCGAAGGGATGCTGCTCTGGGAAAGGGAGCTGGGAGGGTGGGAGGAGGTGGTCTTTTTTTTTTTTTGCCGGGGGGGGGGGGTGGAGTGGGGGAAACCACATATTTACGTCTGTTTTCGGTCTTTGGGGAGAATTCTAGGTCGGTTGTACTGCGAGGAGAGGCTTTTTTCTTTTCTTTTTCGGTGTTGAAATGAGAGCGGCGGCGATGCCGCGTGTGTGCGCGTGGAATGCGTTTGGGGGGGGGGGGGTGGGGGGAGGAGGGAGGGAGGGAAGAAAGAAAAAAAAAAAAAAAAAAAAAGAAAATCCCAACACACATCTGGGTATTAGGTATCCGTTTGGAAATCCTAGACTGCTCTGCTTCAGTTTTTATTAAGGTCTTTACAAGGTTTTTTAACGTGTAACCCACATAGCGACATGTTGTCGGTGGAGAGCTGTGGCTTTCCTGGGGGGCCGTACCCCCGCCCTCCCCGGGGCATCGACGGGTACCAGGCGACCTCCCCCCCTTCTCCCCACCACCGCCCAGCTCCTTCATTTTTAATTGCAAAAGCTTTTTAAGGTCTTCGTCCTCTAAAACCAAGCGCGGTGGCTGCGTCGAGGGGGGCTGTGACCCCGGGGTTGGCCTGGTGGCCTCTGGTGGCTTCGGCATCCTCATCAGTGGCGTAACCCTGTGCTGGAAGAGGGTGATGGGCCAGGATGGTGTCGCGAAAGCCTCCAGCGCAACCCAAGCCAGGAGAGATATATTTTGGCAAGCTCATCCTCGGGTCTCATTTGCACCGTCGTTAAGTCCTTTGTGTGCTGGTTTCTCCTTCTCAGAAGGTTTCTGGTTAAAATCAGGGTTGGGTTTGGGTGGAGAAGAGGTGTGTCTTGGTGGCTGCTGAGGAACGTCTCCCAGGAGCTTGGGCTGGTACCAACCCCAGGGTTGCTTGAGGGTCGCATGGCATCATCTCATGAATGCTAGCTTGGGCTTCCTGCATTTTCCAGAGAAGCCTCTTGGCTGATTGTCATTAAAATGTCATTATTCCGGGTTGCTGCCAGGTGAGGGGAGGGGGATGGAGGGTCCTGTGATGCCTCCTGAGCCAGAAAGTCCTTCCAGGACATCTCCGTCAGGGCTGGAGAACAGACACAGAGACACAAACAGCAAAAATAGGGTTTCTGGGGGGGGGGGGGGGTTCCACGTGGACCTGGTGGCTGCGGCGGGGGCGGGGGGGGCGATTGTCTTAGAAACCCCATGGATGTTGGCAGCACCCCTCCGGAAGGATCTCCCCTCTTGAAGCATCCCGTGGTCCCACCCTACTGGGCCGGGTTGGAGCTTAGGGAAGGGATTCCCGTCCTACTGCTTTTTTGAAACAAGGGAAAAAAAGTTTTCCCACACCTTTGAGGGGTGCAGGAGGAGAGGCAGATAAAGAAGGTTCTTTAAATTAAAACTTCAAAAATAATTAGGCCGACTGTATACTAAACAACAGCAAAGAGGCCCATTTACTGTAAATATTATGAATGGATTTGGCTGCCTTCTTCATCCCCACCCTTCCTCTAAGGCTTTTCTCTGAGCTGAGTCGAAATTCGGCCTTCAGACAGCGTGGTACTCTATAATTTGCATGGCTGATGAGGCCCCAAGCCTGGTACGGAGGAAACTGGAGTCAGCTGGCTCCTCTCTAACCGCTGGAGACGGGCAGACAGGCATTTTTGGTGTGTGCCTGCGTGGTTGGTTTGTTGGTTGGTTTTTGGTTGGTTTTTTTTTTTTTTTTTCTCTCTCCCCTTGTAGCTCCAGCCTTGCTGGGCTTTGAAAGCAAATGGGCGCGCGCGCACGCGCACACACACACACACAAAAAAAAAAAAGAGGTTCATCTCTTCTCGAGTCGTTTTTAGCCGTGGTTATTGATTAATCACTGTAATTAGACAGGAGCGGTGACTAATAGGATGTTTATGAATCAAACTTCTGGGTTGGTGGACTCCATGAACTCAGCAGTTTCGCTTTGGTTCTTGCTTTGCCGTCCTTCGGCGCCGGGGACATGGGGGAGCTGGGCTTCCTTCCCACGTATATATTGATCACCCTATATTTTTCGAGCTTGGACTTTGCCATACTGGTTCTTGAGGCTTTGTAGGTCTGCAACAACATGCTTGCAGGAACCCTTTCTTGGTTTGTTTTCTTGAATTAACCCTCAAAAGTCAGGGCTGGATTCCAGGTTGGGAGAAGGTGGACTCCCAGCAAGTTGGGGTAGGAACCTTAGGGGATGTCCTCAGGGTTTGGTCATCTCCTCTACCCACCATCTAACCCGACCTCGTTTTTTTGTCTTGATTTCACAAGAGGTTTTCCCAGCCATGGTGAAGGTGATGGAAGTTCTTGGTTGAGTCACCAGGGGACCGAGCAGAGCACTCCCAAGCTCGTAGGTCACTGCTGATACGAGTCTGAACCAAAGCCTCTAGTTACAAATACCGGGAAATCCCAGACACTCCTTCCCTGGTGGCTTCTGCCTCATTTTATCCTCTGTGTCCCCATCAGACTCTCAAGTTTTCAAATCTGGTGGCAACATCTCGGCTTCTGGACACCGAACCTTAAAAAACTTCAGCAAATTGAAGTCTTGGGGGGAAACTCAGGGGGGACGTTTATTTTCCTGCAAGGTTGCCTTATTTCGCGAGGAGCAAGGAGCCATTCGAGTGGTTGGGTGGACAACTTGTTAATGAATTAAAGAAATAATCTTAAGGCTCTTTAGCCTGCATGACTACTGTACGTGTTGAGTAATAAGAGCTGCCTAATTAGACATAGACACAAATTTATGGTCTAGCCTGTCAATCTGCGGATTAAGGGCTCCATAAGTACCTACTGACACGATGGGCTGTAATGGCTCCTAAAGAGATGTTATGGTCTATCGTGTGAATAATCCACAGATTAAGGGCTCCCTAAGTATGTGTTGACGTGACCCACTGTCCCGGCTCTTTGGGGGGCTCTTGTGTTGGCACGGTGGAGGGACCCCACGGGCCACCTTGGCACGGTGGCATCCCTGCAGTAGGTAAAGGTTTTATTTTCTCTGCAAACAACAGGAGCTTAACGCACGACCATCCTCTAAATCAGTCTTTCAGAAACCATCCCAGCCATCAAAAGCCGGGGCGGGGGGGGGACAGAGGGGGTGGTTGAGGAAGCTGAAGCCGTCTGGCCCTTGTGTGTGTGTGTGGGAGGGGGGGGGATATAAAAAGTTTGGGGCAAACATTGCCGTGGGTGGTGTCTCCAGGCTGCCCACAAACTCCGTTAAAGGCACAAAGACCCTATTCTGCAGCAGGATATATCCTTTAATTTAAATTTTTTTTTTTTTTTTTTTTTGCTTTGCTTTTGCAAAGCAGACCTGGAAATCTGGCTTGGAAGGATTTTTCTTGGGGTTTGGTTTTTTTTTTTTTTGTTTTGTTTGTTCCCCCACCCAAGTAGCCTGTAAATTACCCGAGAGACTAGAAAGGAAGGAAAATTTCCCGTTTTGTTGCCCGTTTTTCTTTGCTTGGATGAGCTGTATGGTTGCACGTCATGCTAGGTGTTCTCCTCACCGTGATGTAATGCCTGGTGGCTTCTTGAGTAAGAGTTCAGGGCAGTGTTTTTCCTGAAGTCCTGCAAAAAACAGCCCTTGCCAGTAACACAAGGGGCAAAACTGCAAGTGGAGTGCCCCGAGCTGCCCTGAGGACCCTCAAGATCCGGAAAAAACCCATAAAAAGCTCTGGGATTTGTGTCTCCGTCTCTTCCATCTCGACAAGCAGGAGAAGATGATGGGTATTGGCTCTGCCCCGGCCTCGCAAATGCCGCTTAAGGTCAGCCAAGAGAGATTACCGGGCGCGAGACGCGCTGAGCTTGGTCTCAGCCATGGCCCTGGCTAGACGACACGTTGTGCTGACACCAGTCCAGCCAATTTTTTTTTTTTTTGTAAGCACAGATGCCCTCCACGTGCGTTGACGGATAAAGGAGGAAGGACCACGGGTTCATCTGCTCATCGGCAGTGCCCACATTTTCCAGCAGAAAGCTGGCTCCTGGGAAGCCAGGCAGGGATCTCACCACCTTTCCAGGTCTCTTTGCTGCCCCAGAAGTTTACGTCTGGGTCCTGGTGCTTCTAGGAAAGGTCCATAAGCCCAACCTCCTTTTGGTGCTATGACTTCTTGGTGGACATCTACATAAATTTATCCGTTGCCTTTGCCCATTGTGTTGGGTTATCGGTAGTGCGTGCAGTGTCACCTCCGCAAGTGGCCCAGGTGAAAGTACCACAAAACCTGAGCAACCTGATCTGGTTGAATGTGTCCCTGCTCATTGCAGGGGGAGTTGGACTTGATGACCTTTAAAGGTCCATTTTAACCCAGACCATTTCGATGGTTCTTTATTATTTTGGGACTCCTTATCAGGGAGGGGAGCCATAGGACGAGGGGTAACGGTTTTAAGTTGAAAGAGGGGAGATTGAGATGACATCTCAGGAAGAAATTCTTTGCTGTGAGGGTGGTGAGACCCTGGCCCAGGTTGCCCAGAGAAGCTGTGGCTGCCCCATCTCTGGAGGTGTTCAAGGCCAGGTAGGACGGGGCTTTGATCAACCTGGTCTGGTGGGAGGTGTCCCTGCCCATGGCAGGGGGTTGGAACTGGATGGTCTTTTAAGGTCCCTTCCAACCCAAACCGTTCTATGATTCTATGAAAATGAGGAGACTTTTTGTTAGAGGTTCAAGGTAGATGATGCTGTGGTGAGTTTTGTGTCAGGGTTGATGTTTGGTGCGAAATCCATCCCCAGGGATCACAGGAATGAGGGAGAGGAGGGGGTGTTGATGGTGAGAACTTTGGGAAGAGCACAAGAAGATGCTTTGGGTCAAAGCTACTCTTAAATAAGTTATCTATAAATGTACATATCTTAAAAAAGTATAAATACGTAGGTTGAAACACTTCTACAGCTGAATAAATTAATTTGCGTCTAGTCCTAAGATCGTTGAGGAAAGATCCAATTACAGACTTTTAAAAACCTAATCAGGAGCGCAGTTGTATTCCCGTTTTCAGCGCCGGGTTGTTATTATCGCAGATCTCAGTGACAACTGAGATAGCTCTTGACTTGCTCGGGACAGATGGGAGTAGTCCCGGCGGGTGAGATGGCTCAGTGTGTGCTAAACTTGCTGTTTTCTTTAGAAGTCGGTTGATTACAGGAAAACCTTTAGCTATGTCAAAACAAAACAAGGCAAAACAAAAGATCCCCAGCCCACCTCCCCTCTACGTTCATGAACTTGGCACCGGGACAAGGCTGAGCTCCAAAAGCCAGCCGGGAGCTGCGTTGGGTTTTAATTTTTAGATTTTTTTTTTATTTTTTTTTGGTAATAAATTCAGTTTTGTTGAAATGTTTCGGTTCTTCCTGAATGAGGGGGAGGGGGGACAAAAAAAAAAAAAAAAGAACTTTTTCTTCCCGAGCTCCTAATAAAACTGCCGGAGCTCAGAAAGAAAAAGTACAGATGATATGGTTTCATCATCTTAAAAGTGGAGAGAAGCCAGACCAGAAATTTTCTGCCACTTCAGGTGATGCGGGATGTGAGTCCTCCTGCCACAGCCTGGGAGAACCAAGCGTGGGGCCATAACTGGTAAATTTGGGTATTTCCATGGTGTGAATCTCCCATATCCACCTTCAGCTGGACCTTCTTGGTTTCAGCAGCTTTTCATTTTCTGAGGTTATTACTCCTGTGTCTCATCCTCCAGGATTTCTGTATGGATGTAGCATTTTCTGCAGCATCCTTCCCTGGAGCAGAATGGTGCCCTGAGCCCACGGGCAGCCTGTGCACACCCAAAAATCCTGGCTGTGGCCTTGTATTGAGCAATTTTGGGCAGGACTTGATGTTCGTAAGGGTCAAGGCAGGTGGTGGGAAACCTTACGGCCTCTGAAGCTGGTTGGTGTGTTGGGGAGTAGCTGGGATGATGCTTTTGTGGAGGACACTCCCTCTTCTCCAAGGGATGCACTGGTAAAAGTCAGGACAGCCCTTTAGGAAGGTGTAAAAAATACGGAAAAATCAGTTTTTCAATGGGAACGTGATGCTGAATAATGTGGTTTTTCTGGGGCATCACTGTCTTCACCACCATCCACACCAAGCTTCCAAAATGTTGCCTCGGAAGATTTGAGGTATCGAGTTATTGCCTTGATGTCTCCCCTCCATGCAAAAATGTGCCCTGCTTCAGGCGCCCGTTCTCCGTAGACCCAACTTTGTGATCAATATGACTTAATTCTCTAAATTCCTGAGGCTAGACCTCGCTTTATTTTCAGTTATTTATATATATTTTTTTTTTTCCTTTTTTTTTTTTCTTTCCCCACAATAAGCTTGCACAATGCGCTGGGGGGGGGGGGGGGGGAGCCTGACGGAGCCCCTAGGCGGGCTGTAATGCAAACCATGGAAGAGAAGAATAAACCGATGAGAGCAGCAAATGGAGGGATGCTTAATAATGAAATAATAGCGCGGATGTTTATAGCATTAAACATTATCATTGTTTGCTGGAATACGGGAACGCTCCCAGTTTGCTGGGAGTTTTCCAGGCGTTCAGAAAGGGATGTGTTTGCTCCCAGGAGCTCATGAAAATGATGCTTTTAACTCAAAAAAGAAGAATCCCAAAGTGTTTCTCTGCCGTTTCTGGGCTGTCGCACACGAGGACACGTTGAGGGTGATGTGGCTGCAGATTTCCTGGGATCTGGGTTTCTGTGTGGGTTTGCGGCAGGCGGAGGCTGGAGTTGGATGGTGGGTCCAGATGAACCCGGCAGGGCATTTACGGCGCAAAACCCACCTGGTTTGCTTCATTTGCCCAGACCTATGGTCATTACCACCAAAAAAGCCTTTTGGGGGAAAAAAAAATTCTCCATCCCTGTAGGAAGCATCTCTGCGTCATTTTTTCCTCCTCTCCTGCAACCTCTCTGCTCCTGGCTCCGGCACCCGAATGATGCCACCGGCTTTTCCCACCCCTTTTCCCGGCGGATGCCAGGAGGGTGGGAGCAGGGAGGCTCCGCCGGGGTCCCAACAGCCGTGAAAAGCGGCTTTGGTGGCGGCTGGCAGGGAGGCCTGATCCTGTTTATGCGAGCTCAGGCCTTATATTCTCATGGCTTTTTGACTAGACATCCAGTCAACAGCCGAATCCCGCAAACGGAAGAGGCTCTGGCATATTTATACTGTGTGCTGGCATTGGCTCCTTAAAAATAAAAAAAAAAAAAAAGAAAAGAAAAAAAATATCCTGGATTACCTAAGACTTGTCCTTGAGGTCTGGTCACCCCATGCCATTGAAAAACCTAGTGGGATTCATTCATGAACTTCCAGCCCTCCATAAAGGTCTGTTCATTCATAGCCAAGGCAGTTTTCTTTTTTTTTTTATTTCTTTTTTTTTTTTTTTTTCAGTTGGTTGTTTTTTTTTTTTTTTTTTAATGGGCTGGCAATTAAATAAGTCTTTGTAAGCGGCAACGAGCTACTCGCTAAGTGGTCTTCACTAATGCAAGCACAAATATCAGGTGAAAAAGTCTTCCCCCCCCCCCCGCCTCCTGAAAGGGATGCTTTTATGTTCAAACGAATAAAAACCTGTAGGAATTTCAGCGCGGCTCAATGGCCGTTGCTCCAAAATTCCCTCAACTGCTGTAAAACAAGACCCAAGGAGCTCTGAGCATCGCTGGTGGGGAGGGTGCAGCAGAGGGGGGCGATGGGTGGGTGAGATGGGGATGGATCCAAGAGCATCATCTGCCTGGATCCAGGAGCATCCTCCCTCTGGATCCAGGAGCGTCCCCCCAAAATCCTCTATTTCCCTGGCATCCCCCGAGGAGGGGGGGGGGGGGGGGAATGCCATCCTGGGGGTGTTACTGCCCCCCTGGGTGCTCCCTCGGGTGGGGGGAGTACCCCATTTGGGGTTTCACCCGGGAGCGAGGGTCTCCGTTTTGGGGCGTACGCAGTCAGGCCCATTTTTAGTAGCTGCCTCCAGCAACTGGAGAAATATTTTCCTCGCTGGCATAGAAATGAGGAAATTAAAAGTGTGTGGCTGGGCTTTTTTTTTTTGCCTTTTTTTTTTTTTTTGCCTTTTTTTTTTTTTTTTTTTTTCTTAAAAGCACAGCGCAGGGCTCGAAGCGCAACTCGGGAGACGGGAGAAAAAAAACGCTCGCGTTGGGAAAACGGGCTTATTAAGAGCCAAAAATCTAGAAAACAGGGCGGCCAGCCTGCTGTGCCCATTGATCGTGCTGGGGGCGGTTGGGGGGGGGGGGGACACGACTGGGGGGGCTGTTAAGGTGATGCAGGGAGAACTTTGGGGTGCTGGGTCACCCACCATCCCCGCTCCCGTACCTTCTCCCGTGGTGCGGAGCGGGGGGGGTGTATTTTGGTAGCCCTCCCTAACTCACATTCCCGGCTTGATTTTTTTTTTTTTTTTTTTAAATTTATTTAATATATATATTTTTTTTTTTTTAAAATACAATTATAGAGATGAATAGTTCCCAGGTCTTAACATGCCTGCCGAGGCTGGAAGGAATTACCCGCTGAGCAGTGCCGGGCTGCTAGGGATCCTCCGTCAGGAAAGGGGGGCTTTTTCACATTTCTCAGCGTCCCCCCCCCTTGCTTTTTCCTCCTACGTCGTATCCTCACTGCTCGCAGGGGCGAGGGAGCAAAAGAAGGGCTACAGGATTGAATTTTTTGGGCTTTTCGAGCTTTCTTTCGGCCATTTGTTTAATAAGCACAAGTTTTCTGGTCCCCACCATGCTGCCGTATCGTGGTGCTTTCTCATGAGTTGGGGCTTCGTCCGACATCTCCATCCTCTCCATCACCCAGGCTCTGCTTGAAGGCAGGGAAAAGCCCCATGAACTAGAGCGGGCGAGTCCTTGTCCCCTCCGGTCCCATGGGATGACCTTCAATGTGTTTTTCTTAGCAGCATCTCATGCTGCCCAGAGAGGTGGTGGAAACAGGCTGCCCAGGGAGGTGGTGGAGCCTCCATCTCTGGAGACATTCAAAACCCACCTGGACGCGCTCCTGTCCAGCCTGCTCTGGGTGGACCTGCTTTAGCAGGGGGTTGGACTAGATGGTTTCCAGAGGTCCCTTCCAACCCCTGCTATTCTGTGATTCTGATTCTGTGATTTATTTTTTTTTTTGGCATCTGTGCACAGTAGGTAGTTACTCATGGAAATGGATCCATCGTCTGGTGGGTGCAAATAAGGGGCTTTAGCATGTTCGGTCTTGCTGGATGCAGCTGGCTGGAGTATCTCATCTCTCCTGTTGGCACTGGTGGTGGTCTTAGTGATGGTTGGGGTGAGGGATGCCTGCGCCAGGGGTGCTGCTGGTGGGTCTCAAGCCGCTTCTGAAGGTGGACTCGGGTGATTCAGGACCTGTAACTGCTACCTACATCTCTAACCAGAACTAGGCAGTGAAGCAGCACAGTTGACCCAAGTCAAACCTGGGTGAACTTAAATGGTCTTAATGGTGGCCTGGAGTTGACCCAAACCTGGGTCAACTTAAATGGTCTTAATGGTGGCCTTAAGACATGGCTTTTGGAAACGGTGGATGTGCTATGGGCGTTTGGTGTGTGTGTGGAGAGCATCATGAAGCCATGGGCAGGCAAGGACCTGCTAGCATTGTGTCACTTTCGGGTCATGTTAGCCCCATAATGTTCAATTTCTCCTTTTTTTTTTTCTCCTGGTCTGTAGATTCCCAAGTTCTTCAGGAGCCGGGGGATCGGTCACACTGGTGCGTGGTGGCATACTGGGAAGAGAAAACGCGCGTGGGTCGGCTGTACTCTGTCCAAGAGCCCTCCCTGGATATCTTCTATGATCTACCTCAGGGGAATGGTTTCTGCCTCGGACAGCTCAACTCGGACAACAAAAGCCAACTGGTGCAGAAGGTCCGCAGCAAGATCGGCTACGGCATCCAGCTCACCAAGGAAGTGGACGGCGTGTGGGTGTACAACCGCAGCAGTTACCCCATCTTCATCAAGTCGGCCACACTGGACAACCCCGACTCCAGGACGTTGCTGGTTCACAAAGTATTCCCGGGTTTTTCCATCAAGGCTTTTGACTACGAGAAGGCGTACAGCTTGCAGAGACCCAATGACCACGAGTTCATGCAGCAGCCATGGACCGGATTTACTGTTCAGATCAGCTTTGTGAAAGGCTGGGGCCAGTGCTACACGAGACAGTTTATCAGCAGTTGCCCGTGCTGGTTGGAGGTTATTTTTAATAACCGATGACTCGAGACAGAGTGGACTCATGACATTTATACTACTTTGCTGCTATTATTTCCTTCTGAGTGCTTGCTTTTCATGCAAACTTTTTGTTTTTGTTTTGTTTTGTTTGTTCCCCCCACCTGTTTTGAGAAATAGCTTATGGAAAGATATTTTTGGGTGGTTTTTTTTTGTTTGTTTGTTTCTTTTTTTGTTTGTTTGTTTGTTTGTTTTTGCCTTGGGGTATTTTGATAAATATATCTATTTTTTCAAAAAGTGTGAATGACCAATAACTCAGAAGGGTGCGGGGGGGGGGGGGGAATGGATCGCATGCGATAATTATTTCGCGCCTCTGAAAGGATTATCCTATGTGATCGGTGGATTCGGAAGCCACTTGCTCTATGTTACAGCTCCTTCTCTTGGATAAAAACAACAAGATACCTGTATTTTTGACGCACCACCTTCCTTCCCCTTGCCGCCAGCTGTCCCCGGTGACGGTGACACCGAGACCCCTTCCCCAGCGGTGCTAACCCCACGTTGCCGCCGAAGGATGGTGCGAAACCTTCCCAACCAGGTCTTTTACCCACCCTTTTTATTTTTTTTTTTTTTTTCTTTTTTCCTCTCGTTGCTGGGTTCACGTCTTGTCACTGTGTTCATCCTTCCACTGCTTTTATTATTTTTCGCGGTCATGGATTGATGCAAGGGGGAGAAAAACGACGGCGGAGAAACCTCGTGCATGGCCCGTGCTTCTTTATAATTTGAGCTGAGATGCGAAGCGACAGAAGCCTAAGCCTAAAAAACAAAAACAAAAAGAAGACAAAACAAAAGAAAAACAAATGGGAAAAAAAAACAAAAACAAAAACAAAAACAAAAGAAAAAAGTGTTCACGATAGTTGGTCTGTTGTAACCTGCTCCGATCAGGTTATCCCGGTACCATCCTATCTGGAAATGCAGTTGTGCTTTCATTTCTTCTTGAATTCATACACGAGTATGATACTTTTACACTGTTCTTAGCTCAATGAGCATGTTTAGACCTTAACATAAGCTATTTTTCTAAATATAAAGGTTTAAATGAACAAGAGAGCATTCTCATTGGAACTTTAGCATCGTAGTGCTTTGGAAATAAAACACACACAGGAAAAAAAAAAAAAGGACTCCTTAAAAAAAAAAAAACCCTGAGATTTATTAAAGAAAAAAAAATGTATTTTATGTTATATATAAATATATTATTACTTGTAAATATAAAGACGTTTTATAAGCATCATTATTTATGTATTGTGCAATGTGTATAAACGAGAAAAAAAATAAGAAAGATGCACTTTGCTTTAATATAAATGCAAATAACAAATGCCAAATTAAAAAAAAAAAAAAAAAAAAGAACACGAGATTGGTGTTTTTTTCTATGGGTGTTATCATCCAGATGAATGTTTTTTCTAAAGGAGTTTTATGTTCCATTAAAAAATAAAAACCTACACTTGATCTCAGGCTGTGCCGAGTGGCTTTTTTAGTGGTGGGGATGAGGCAGGGAGGAGAGATGCTGCTCCCAAGAGGGTATGATGGGGGGGGGTGTTGGTGGTGGGGCCACCCACCCCAGCCCTGTGTGGGACCCCTCTGGTGTGGGTGGCACCCAGATAGGGTCACTCTTGAACTTCAGGGTTCCGTTGGGCTTTGGTCCACATGGCTCTGGGCTCCCCGGTTTGGATGCACCCAAGCAGCCCAAGTCTGGAGGGGCTGGATGGATCCGGGCGGGTTGCACAGAGGTTCCCTGCTCCCTGCCCAAAATCTGCTGGAGTTATTTGTGGTGTTATTCCTGTTTCTCGTCATTTTAACGTGAAAGAACCCCCATGCCAGCGACCCAGCTCCCATTCGACACTGTCCCAGCCCCTGAAATACCAGGGGAGGCCAAGCTTCTGCTCTGTGCTGGGACAGGGGTGGCCCATGCCACCAGGCGGGGAGGCAAATTTGAGGAGAAGAGGGGAAAACCAGTCCTCAGTGGGTTTTCCTCAACTATTTCCAGCCCTCTTCAATTCCCATGCCTCTGGAAATAAAGGTTATTTTCATTTTTGCCCCGCTCACCCTGCCTTCAGGTGTTCACTGCTCCACTCTCTCACATCCTGCTTGCACGTGTCCTCTGCCAGGGAGAAGGTACCTGCAGCTCCTTTCTGCCTTTTGTGAAGATGGACCTTGAGTGGAAACCACCGGAGTCCTGGAGACTGAAGGATTTGGAGACGTAAAAGGTCCAGATGGGCTTGTAAGCTCCTCGCTACCAAAGCGCCTGGACTCCAGGAATGTGACTTCCAGCCTCTGCTGTCCTTCACGTGGTTGATGGCCGTAGCAGTAGATCGGGCTTTGTGAGGCATCTGGACTGGGATTGCTCAACACTGTGTTTTTCTATTCAATGGAGATGTGCCCAACCCAGAGGGATTTATTGAGATACAGTGTTTGGTTTGCTCTGAATGGACTGTGCCTTCGGTTGGATTCATGTCACCGAGCCCACAAACCAGCTTCAAAATGGCTTTTGATCATGTGTGAGATTTGCATGGGAGTTTTGTTTCCAAGCTTTCACCCTTCAGTTGGGAGTCAGCATCGAAGGCTGAGGGCGTGGTGGATGATTGATATGCACTAAGAGACACCTGGAAGGGCATATGTTGGGATAAGGTCATCTACACCACAATTTGGCTCATTTCCTTTCCATTCTGCACCAGCAGACTTGAAATATCCAATCATCACATCATACCTTCATGGACCAGCTTCATCAGGAGCTCCTGCCTGTGTCCTCGAGAACCACCCAGGCAACACAGCATCAGAGGCTCTGCAGATGAAGGAGACAACTTTATTACAAAACCAACTCTTGACTCTTCAGAGCTATTGTAGTGTTTATCTACAGGAGCACGGCTGTGCAGGGAGGAACCTGGGGTTAGAAAGACTCCCTCCAAGTCTAGGAGCCAGTGGTCACACTAGGGTTACGGTCAGCTGGCTGAGAAGTAGGCTTTTACCCTGTAGTAACCAAAAGACAGGGAATATTGGGTTCACTTATACTTCTTCCACCTCCAAGCTGTTGTGCTGATGGCTGGGACTGGGTCTTTACCAAGAAGAGATGACGTGGTAGTTTTGTCCCGGATGTACGACACCGAAGTAGCAATGAGCCACACGGGCACACCAGAGGACTCAAGGCCAGGTTGGATGTGGCTTTGAGCAACCTGGTCTGGTGGGAGGTGTCCCTGCCCAGGGCAGGGGGTTGGAACTCAATGATCTTTAAGGTCCCTTCCAACCCAAACCATTCTATGATTCTATGACTCTGCATTTCAGAGATATTTTGCAGATATTTTCACCTTGTCCCATGAGGTACGTACCATATCCTGGTGGTTAAAGCCCTGAAGCCAAATTGTAGCGTAGATCATGTTGTCTTTAGAACCGGGATCTGGGTTCTTGTCTTCCCTCATCGCTCCACGAGATGTGACCGAATCATTTAACCTTGCTGTTGCTCAGGATTTCCACTTGTGAGATGCAGAGGCTACAGACTGTTGTTCCTCCTGAGAGCTGAAAGCAGAGGGTGTAAATAGCGTACCCCTAAACGAACACTCTTCACAGCATAAGGACCATGAAGATGATCCGAGGGCTGGAGCCCCTCTGCTGTGAGAACAGGCTGAAAGAATTGGGGGGGGTTCAGCCTGGAGAAGAGAAGGCTCCGGGGAGACCTTCAAGCCCCTTCCAGTCCCTAAAGGGGGCTTAGGAGAAAGATAGGAAGGGACTTTTTAGCAGGGCCTGTTGCAATAGGACATGGGGTAATGGTTTAAAACTAAAAGAAGACAGATTTAGACTAGAAGGAATATATATTTAGAATATAAGGAAGAAATACTTCATGGTGAGGGTGGTGAAACACTGGCCCAGGTTGCCCAGAGAGGTGGTAGATGCCCCATCCCTGGAAACATTTGAGGTCAGGTTGGAAGGGGGTTTGAGCAAGCTGGTCTGGTGGGAGGTGTCCCTGCCCATGGCAGGGGGTTTGAACTGGATGATCTTTAAGATCCCTTCCAACTCAAACCATTCTATGATTCCATGATAATGCAAAGATCCAGCAAAGCCCAGAGGCTGGCTGCGGAGGTGTCCCTGTGACGGGTGCAGTGGTGGTGGGCTTTTGTATCACTTGCAAGGTGCAGCGAGGGCTCTGCTGGGCCTGGGATATCCTCCACACACCCCCATTTCACACCCCATCTGACATGACTACCCCTGGACGTGGCTGGAGACATGTTGAGCCAGCTGGACCTTCAGCTGGACCTGGCTTTCCAGGTCAAATCTTAGTGATTGTCTGGAGAATGAGCTGAAACACCTTGCGGAGCACTTTATTTTATGGGGATTTTTACTTGCATTCATCTGTCAAAATAAAAGACTGGGCAACGCTGCTTGCAGTAAGAAAGCTGGGAAATAATCAGGAAAACTCTGGCTTTTCAATACTACGGCAGCTTTAGCTAAAATGTTCCAGTCCTCACCTCCTGCTGAGCTAATTTTAGCCCTCATTCAATGCAAAAAAAAAAAAAAAAAAAAGAGAGAGAAATGAAAAAAGAACATGAAAGAAGGATGCTGAGCACCAGCTCATATGTGTCCCCATTCACCCAGAACTTGTTCAGCTCTAAACCTGGTAGATGCAGGGTGGGAAGTAATCTGAAGGTTAAAATAATCATAGAATCATGGTTTGGGCTGGAAGGGACCTTAAAGACCATCCAGTTCCAACCCCCCTGCCCTGGGCGGGGACACCTCCCACCAGACCAGGTTGCTCAAAGCCCCCTCCAACCTGGCCTTGAACCCCTCCAGGGATGGGGCAGCCACAGCTTCTCTGGGCAACCTGGGCCAGGGTCTCACCACCCTCACAGCAAAGAAGTTCTTCCCCAGATCTCATCTCAATTTCCCCTCTTTCAGTGTCAAACCCATCATCCTATGGCTCCCCTCCCTGATCAAGACTCCCTCCCCGTCTCTCCTGGAGCCCACTTTAGGTATTGGAAGGCCACTATAAGGTCTCCTGGGAGCCTTCTCCAGGCTGAAGAACCCCAACTCTCTCAGCCTGTCCTCATAGGAGAGGGGCTCCAGCCCCCTGATCATCTTTGTGGCCCTCCGCTGGACCCGTTCCAACAGGTCCATGTCCTTCCTGTGTTGAGGACTTCAAAGCTGGACTCAGTACTCCAGGTGGGGGTCTCACCAGAGTGGAGTAGAGCGGCAGAATCACCTCCCTGGACCCGCTGGCCACACTTCTTCTGATGCAGAAAATAGAGGTTGGAGGTAAAAGTGAGGAAGCATTTCCCCTTGGCTCGGGTTTGCCGATGCTGTAAATCCATCTTTACAGCTCCGGAAAGCTGCAGCCACAGAAAGCAAAGTGCTGACCTGGTATAAACCCTGTCTGATGCGGTCCTGCTGGCCGGAGCACTACTGGAGACTTCATCTGGTCCTACCATGCTCACTTGAGGTGAATCCCTCTGCTGCTGGCCCGAGGCCAGGCTGAAACACATGCACTTACAGAAACCCTGAGTGCTGGAGGAGGTAATTTGTCAGAAATGCAGTTATGTGGCCACTCTTGATCTAGTCAAATTGGGCTGAGCCAGTAATGCCCGGATTAAGAAGGAGAACCACAGCCCCAACCTGCCCTTGGATAGAGGAGCTTTGGGCCAGAGCAGAGCCGGCTCCATCCCAAATGAAAATGCTGATGTCCAGCCTCCAGGTCACTCCTGGCCAGCAACATGATGTCCTCCTTGCTCCACGCAAGCACTTAAATTCAGGCACCTCCCCAAGTATGAGCACTCCCAGCTCCATGGACATCCATGGACATCCTCCAACAGAGCAGCAGTGGCCCTGGGACCTCACATATCATCATGCTCTGTATGGCTTAGCTGTGGTTTCCACTCTTCCCTCCTTGGAAATCACCTTACAGAAATCTCATTCACTTAAGAGGCTCAGACATTAGCTGGTTGAGACAGTCTGAAGTCCTGATTTCCCAGTGGACAGTGAGACACATGTCCCTCCTCTCCTCCTTTTGAAAGGATTTCTCTGGGAATTTGGGATGTCTGAAATCAATCTGTTCTAGTTAACTATATGCTTGCTTTGGTCCACGGCTCCAGCTCAATCAGTGCAAATCTTCTAATTATACACTGCGACACAGTAAATTACAGCACGGTTGGGCCTTTTCTCCCCAATGTTGCTGAGCGGTGATTGAAAAGTGCAATAAAGAAGGGTCAAACGATGTAACTTTGCTACTAAATCAGACATGAAATACTCTCAGATAGTCAACTGCTGATAAAAGATAGTGTCTATAATGGCTGATGCACTGCAAGGGAAGGAGGTACAACTCCACCATCTTGAGATCATGGTTTTTCGCAGGGGAAAACTGCTTGCAAATGGATTTCCACTGGGACCATGGTGCAGGGTCATGACCCCAGTCTCATGTGGGTGATGCTCAGCATCTGACTGGTTCCCCATCTACTCCAAGGCATCGCTAGGCTCTTGTTTTGCAGTTTGCATGCAAGCCCATTAGGTGAATGGACCCTTCTGTCCAGGCAGGACAATGTGTTGGTTATGGGCTGGTGGCTCCACACACTTCAAAGAGTGAGTCCTTGGAAAAATGTTTGCTTTATGCCGGTTGTACTTTGCTGTCAGTGTTTACTGATGTAAAGTTGGCCCAGTGGAGCTTAACTCAGTTTGCGGCCAGTAGCTCAGTTGGGTCTATGTGTGTATTCATGTCCTGGTCTGCCAGGGCTTCTGGAGGCAAAGTGGTGAAGAAATGGCCTAAGATGAATTAATAAAAACTACCGGTACGTGGAAACAGAATTTGCTTTGTGTTGTCTACATGTGTTTAAAAATGTGTTCTGGTTTACTGGGCACAGGATTGGAGACAAGATGTCATGATGGGGATACATCTCTGGTGGTGCGAGGGAGGAGATGAACGTGGTGGGCTGGGACAACCGAGAGACATGTTCACAGCAAGAAGCAATGGACGGAGCTATTCCTGTGGCATTTTTTTGTGCAGTAACAGGGATTCATATGGGGTCGTGACCCTTCTTGGGCCGCATTGTAATGAAAAAGACCTTGCCCCAAGCAGCCTATGCATGAGAGGCAATGAGAGGTGCTCTGCTGGAGATGACAGCAAGGCCAAGATCAGATCCAACCCCCGAGTCCATGGTGGGAGAGGTCCATCCCTTGTGACCCCATTGTGTCATCAGGCTTTGGCAGGAGGGCGTCCTTGCCCAGCCTTTGCATATTTGTGCAAGGGAGTCAGAGGGACATCCCTGGGCACTCCAGTGAGTCATTGTACAACTTTCTGGGTGGCTTAAAGAGGAAATGAAACAAAAACTGAAACACTTGAGAGGCTCAGGTAGCTCTTGTGGTTAACAAGGAAGTCACCACTGTGTCACGTTTACCAGCCAAAGTCCTTGTCATCTGTTTTGGTGGAAAATCCCAGGATGTTTCCTCTTTGTCATGCTGATTGGACCAGCATCATAAACTGCCAAATTACTCCTGGTGATGAACCTGACCATCCGCTTTTTTTTTTTTAAACACTCTGATTCCTGAAAGCTAAGATTCTCCAATGCCCACATGTCCATCTGGCCATCAGCTGCACACCCAGTAACTCCTGAACCTTGTGACAACGTCATCAGATCTGAAAGTGTCGTGGAAATCTTGGGGTGGAATTCAGTTCTGTTTCCAGAAATGAAAAATGTTGGGTGGAGGCAGAAGACCTACATTAGCATCTGTCCTGGAGTAGAGGCAGGTCAAGCTGTGCCATGACTTGTCCTCCTTGAAGGGCCCTGTGGTGAGAACAAGGGTGTGCTTTGCTGTCTGGGCTGGAGCAGTGGTCCTTTGGTGTCCACGCTTTTGAGATGCTCATCAGATCAGGGAGCAAGGACCAGCAGGACTGAGCAGAAGCAGGACTCCAGCTCAGTGATTAAGACATCCTGTGGGAAGGGACATTGATGTCCCCGTCCCAGCCCCGGCGTGTGCGTGGTGTCACATGCAACAATAAGATATTTATTGCAGAGGATGGGAACTCCGTGCACTCTCCCTCCTGTAAACGCACACCCATTTGAGCTGAAACAAGAGGGGGGTTCCCCTTACACCTTCCACCCACCCAACCACCCAAAGCTCAGTCTGTAGGCACCATGGGGCACCGTGGGGGCTCTGAGATCCTTCAGTCAAGAAGAGCTGAGCCTCCTTGAGCCTGGTTGAGCCTGATGGCGTGGGCAGATCCTCAAAACTCTTGGCTCCATCACTTGCGGTCTTGCATCTGAGCAGGGTTAGGCCTAAAGGAAGGGAGGTTGAGGCCCGTTGGGTGTTAGAGCAGCTCTGAGAGTAAAATCTGGCTGGTTTCATCAGCTTTTGGTGATGGTGAAGTGTTCTCAGTCTTTCTTCGTATCAGACAGGAACAAAGCAGCGTAAGTCAGAGTATGAGATGGGTGCTGTCGGTTACCAGGGTTACAACACACGTGGGAAAAAGGAAAAAAAAATCTCATATATTGCAAGGAACTAGCGATTAATTTTACTGTAGTCACAATACTTAGGACTGGCATTGCCATGGATGTATTTATATCCACTGTCCTGTCAAAAATATGTAAGTTATTCTGAGGCATGTGCGTACCCTGAGCTGGAGCTGGGCCACCAGAGACCTCTGGGGAGCTGTTGTGCGAGAGCTGAGGGAGTCCCCAGTTATTCCCTACAGCTTCCCAGACAAGAATGCCAATCTGAATACGCTTAAAATTAGGAAAAAAAATGACATTCTAGCCCCAAAGGTATCTGTTTCGCACAAGGCACCCTGCAAAGAAAGGAGTAGGACAGCTCGGGGTCCCATCTTTCAACCAGTGAAGGGGCATAACTGGTGCCCAGTACCACACCTATTGAAGCTTGTTAGCTCAGCTTAAAGCCAACATCCTGTGGAAAATGGGTCAGAAAACAAGTTATGCCTCCCATCAGCAAGAGAAGCCAAGGCTGAGAGCTTGCAAGAGGAGGAAAACAGAAAACAAAGCTGTTGTAAAAGGGGTCTGGTGAAAGAAAGCAGAAACCAAGTGTCAAGGCATTTGTTACAGCCCAATGGAGGTGACAGAAGGGCAACCAACCTTCTTTCGAACTTGACAGGATCTTGATCTTGATCCTGAGGGCAGCTGAGAGGGTGGTGGGGCCCCACACAACTATAGGTGGGAAGGATGCCTGGCTGAGATGACCATGGGAGCCAAGGATCATTGGTGCCAACAAAACCAACCCCCTGGAGATGCCCCAGCGCCCCAAAACACCCCACTGGAAGAGGTTTTTACTCCTTCCCCTGGAAGCGTAGACCCTGTGGTTTGATTTTTCCAGCCCGGCACGCCGTGGGGAAGCTGGGATGAATTTCATGGTCGGAGGATTTTCTGCTTTTAATAATTGATCAAGAGCGAGCTGGGGGACAGAAAGGCTTCGTGCAGTGACTCGCTGCCTGTGGGCTCCCCGGCCCCACTGCTTCCAGTAGGGAGACGAAGCTGAGCGGGGCTGGAGGCCCGGCATTGCCTCCGCAGGACGGGCTATTAAGGGCTTAGTGCCTCCAGAACCAGGCGAAGGAGATTGCTTTCATCTTCCTGCCTGCAACATCTGGAGCCTGGACTCGTAAAACTTTCATTGTTACTTTAACCCTTTTTCTTTAGGATTTTTTTTTTTGGGGGGGGGGGGGATGTGAGGTTGCAGTTGGTGGAGCCCTAAGCCCATGCAGCAGCATCACTCGTTGGAGGCACTGCCAGCTCCATCTGGAGAGAGGTACAGTGGGACTTCAAGCCACAACTGGGATCACCCCCTGGAGATTTCAGAAAGAAATTCTTTACTGTGAGGGTGGTGAGACCCTGGCCCAGGTTGCCCAGAGAAGCTGGGGCTGCCCCATCCCTGGAGGGGTTCAAGGCCAGGTTGGATGGGGCTTTGATCAACCTGGTCTGGTGGGAGGTGTCCCTGCCCATGGCAGGAGATGGTTCTGGATGGGCTTTAAGGTCCCTTCCAACCCAAACCAATCTATAAGTCTATGATCTCTGGCCTGAGAGAAGCTGTTGGGCCAGACCCCTAGCAGGCCAGATACCTAGCAGGGGGTATCCTATAAAACTGACATTTCTTTGGACTTCTGAGGTGTTCTGTAGGGATGCATCACTACTCTTGGCAGCACAGCTCCAGTTTTGGATTGATTTTCAGCACAGTCAACCCTGATGCTCCTAATCCAAAGCCTTTCAGCTCTTGGAGGTCACGCTGAGTTCAGGAGGTAAATTTCTCACCTGGGGCATATTCTGGTTGCAGGAAAACAGATTTCCAGATAGGGACCTGCTTTGTTACAGGAAACCGATCTCCAGATACAGACCTGCTCACGGCTTGGGAAATTTCAGGAAGACGGAGACAGGGCGATTTTGGTGTTCAGAGCTCAGAAGGTTCAAATACATTCACCTCCTTCCAGTGGAGATGGACAGTCTAGTAAAACAACCTCAGCTGAAGCAATAAGGGGCACAGGATCATGATAAGGTAGAATTCGAGGATCATCTAAAATGGGCCTGAAAGTGGAGATGGTGGACATGAAGAGCAGAAAACCACAGGGAACAGCAGATCTTGGTCATAAGTTTCTACCCCAAAGTCTCAGCTGCTGTTTTAAGCTCGGTGCAGGGTTCCCCACACATGAGCTCTGCTTGGTGGCTCCTGGGTGTCTACCAGCCATTTTTTTTAATAGTTGGGTTGGTGGGGCTTGGCTGGGCTCTGGGACTCCCAATGGCAGTAGCTGAGGGACAGCCCCAGGCTGTTTCAGGCACTGAAACCTCCTGACCTGAAGGACGTGAGAGACTCGTCTGGTCCAAGTGAGCTGCTCTGGGCTGAGTGATGGGGGAGGAGGAAATATGGGAGACCTTACACAGAGACAAGAAGTCACACTGGATATGGATATATCCTCCCATAACCACCATCTCTTGAGGCAACATATTTCTGCCCCTCTGCGGTGTTGCTTTAAATGGTTATACTTCAGGGTCTGCCCCTAAAAGCTGGACTTTAAGCTTGGCTTTTGGTAACTGGCCCATGGGTGTGATCTCTCCCGTGTATCTCATGGTTATGCAGTGGTCCGTGGTCCATGGTAGCCTCGCTCTGCTAGGTCTTCCCACTGCTGCAGCCCTTCGGATGCATCCCTAAGCTTGTCACATGCCAGAAATGCTCTGAACGACCTCGGGCAAGCTACTGCTGCCTCAGTTTCCCCTTCTATCAGCCTCTGTGCCTTTGACGGCATCGTGGGTGACTTTCTTCCACCAGCAGAAGTTTTATTTTGGAGGCCAGTGACGGTCTATTTATACACCTCTTGCCCAACTGAGTGCTGGAGACGAAAGCCGCGTGGCTTCCCGAAGGAGAACGCGCCATGGGAAGGGTAGATGCAGCAGGAACATTAGTGCAGCCGCCGCCGCTGCCGGTGTTTGTAAAACCTCCACGCCAGGAGACATCAAAGAGGGTATGGCACCCTCGGCTCCCAGGCAGCGGGGAGGTGAGATGCCCTTCCAGTTCAGGCATGCCTCAGCCTTCGCTTAAAAAAAAAAAACAAACCAAAACCACACACAAAAAAAACCCCCACTTCTTATTAATCTGTGATTGAAACTGTAATTATGTCATCGCTCTCAACAACACCATCGACAAGTCCGGGCACGGGGAGAGCCTGAACGGTCGAGGCTGGTGAGCTGTGAGCCGTGCATAGCCCAGCTTGGCCTCCTCTTCTCCTGTGCTTGCTCTTGGGGTTGTTTGGGCTGGCTGACTCCACCGTGGTCCATGGTGCCCTCTCCAGTAGGCCCAAAACGTGTATCAGGGTCCTGGGGGGGGGGTGGTGTCAAAGCCGCTCGTGGGAGGTGTGATGGACTCAGGTGGTGCATGGTCACTGTCCCCCCTGCACCACTGCTGTAGTCTCATGGTTGTCCCCACTCTCGTGCCACAAATCTGGGTGCCCATCTGTCACCACCCTGCCTTCACCGAGGTTGGCTTCTTCCATTTTTGTGCCTGAATTGGCATCTCTTTGCAAATGCTCAACATCTTCTGCAGGCTGTTTAGTACAGACAGAGACCCTCAACACACCCAGCACCTTGGCTTCAGGGTGCCCAGGTGCCAAAAACCCCTCAATTTCTGGTCCTGCTGGTGTCACACCTTCCTAAATGTCACCTCATGAAGCTCTTGGTGTCCCCCCACACCACGCACAGTCCCAGGACCCAGCACACACAGGGCATCTCTCATCCCTGGGATGCTCAGTCCTTCTTCCACCCCCAAAACCACATCTCTGAGCTTTTGTCTCCCCAGGAGCTAACACCTCTTCAGGTGCCCCTCCTCCCCCGGGGAAGCCAAACCTTCTCCCCCAGCCCCACACTTGCCTCTGTTTGCTCCGAAAATGCCGGTTTCAGCTTTCATTGCTCTCAGATGTTTTTTGGACCTTATTAAATAACATCGCAAACGCTGATGTTAATTAAAATTCCTCCTAACCTCTCCCTGCTCACCCTCGTCTCGTAACCCCTCCTTAAAACCTCATTCATTTTTGGGACCTTCCCAAGCCGAGGCTCTCCAGACCCAGCTTTAATTCCGAGTGTTTCTTTCTGTACCATGTGCCTCCTCCGTTAAAAAGCCCTGAGATGTAAAGCACCCTCTGCTTTTTCTTCCTCACCATCTCACTATCATTTCGTCTGTCCTTGGAGCTTCAGCTTGAGGAACATCAAAAGGATTTATCGTGCTTACGCTGGTCTTTATCTGGGCCAGGAACGCAAGAGCCTGCACTATCGACAGATGCGTAACATCTCATGGGAACAAGTCTTCATCACCCGCGTGCAGGGTTAGTACTTGTGTACGTCTCTCTGAAAGATGACATTTAAGGAACCGAGCTCCCATCTGTTCAGCACTGGACCTTAGACATCCAGAAAAACGTCTACTAAATCCCTGGGGTTTGCCCTTAGTAATCTCTGCTCTAGGTTTTTTGGCCCCCTACGTGTGCGGGGTGGGGATTTGTTAGCCTTGCTGGAGGAGAAGACGTCTTTGCCCTAGGAAGACTGGTCTGCAGACAAGGGAGACAAATGCTCAAGTGAGACATTTCCTTAAATTTCCAAATGCAACCCAATCGAGGACGAAAAATAAACTGAATAATAGAAAATGGGGCTGGAAGAGAGCGCTGAAAATCAACTATCTACCCCTAAACCCAAGGGCAATTCAGCTGTCCTCACGCCACCTGTGATAGGTGTTTTTTTTCCAACCTGATCTTCAAAAACCTCAGGTGCAGCTCTACTATTTTTTCAGGCGGTTTTGCCAGGCCTTAATTATCCCCTCCCCTGGCAAACTGCCCTCTGTCACCCAGGCGGCATCTTCCTTCCCGCCGTTTAAGCCCGTGACTTCTTAGCCCTTCCTCTGTGATTACGAAGAGCTTATTTCCTTTCTTTCAGTAGCTATATTTTAAGATTTACTATGTCCCCTTGCTGTTTTTTGGTGTTTTTTTTGGGGGGGGGGTTTCTTTTTTTTTTTTTTTTTTTCTTCTCTAGACTAAACAACCCCAGGTCCTTCAAGTTTCCTTTTTGGGATATCTTTTAATTTTCTCAGCACTTTATACTCTCTCCTCCAGACTCCTTCTATTACTAGTTCACCGCCTTTATTACCAAACCATTATCTAGCGTTCATTAGGTATTACTTACTCGGGTAAATGCTATTTATTAGAATATCTTTATTCTTCTCATTATTATAGACTATAATAGCTGTTTTTCGGCCATCTGCCGGCTCTTTATGGCTTTGAAGAGGTGAAGGACGGGTGTGTTAAGAGCTGTTATTCTCAGCACCAAACTGGAATAGGGAGCTTGGGGGGGGGGTGTTTAATGAGATGTTCTCGCTCAGCAGTTCCCAACCATCGCTCAGACATGCTCCAGGACCCCGTCCCCAAAGGGGTGAGAAACATCACCAGGAATCTGTGGTTCCTCTCGAGGTCTACGTGGGTTTGGGGGACCCCGGGGCTGGTCCTTGGAGGGTTCCGTGGAAAATCAGGGTGAAGCCCCCAGATTTGTGCGGGACAGGGAGGAGCACAGCAGCCCGGGCAGGCGTTATATGCAAGCTGGGACAAACCCACTGCTTCTTATCCGTTTTAAAACGATGTTTTTCCCCACAAAGACATTTCGATAAGAAAAAGTATTTTGCGTTATTTATTGCAATTAGCTCTGAGTATACAGTTGACTCCACTGCAGATAAGGACCCTGGAACTGCAGAAAAGGCATCACCGGTGAGATAAGGAACAGCCATCAGCGCACAGCGGGTTTCCACTGCAGATGGAGGACGTCAGACCCCCCGCTAGAATAAAAACCTCCAGCCCTACCCAAACACCCGCAGCTAGAAATATTTTTTTCCAGTTGAATCTGTACAATATCTGGCCTGGAATCTGTACGATAAAGCAGCAAATTGTTGGGCGTCCCCTGCATGTCTGCTAAGGATGTTTTGAGAGCAAAAAGGGACTTTGAAACAACACAGTGCAATTTTTTTTTTTTTTTTGGTGTCTGCTTGAAAGGTATGTTTTCGGTGGAGATGTCTGCATTCATCGTAGAGGTTTTGGTCAAAGATCCCCATTTACTTTCTTGCAGATTTTAATTCAGGCCATTTGAGACTAAAATCCACACTAAAATGCATCTAACTTCGTCTTCACTGGCGTTTTTGATGGTGTCAGCTCCATCAAGGGTGATGAACCCAAATCAAACTTTCAGAGGCTCGGTTTCAAGCCCACCATTGCTCAAAGAGGTGGGAGGAGGTGAGGTGTCCATGGAGGAGACATCACTCTGGAGTTGAGGTACCTCTGCTAATGATGGGAAGAGCGTTGAATTGCTCCCAAAGCCCTGCTCTCCAGAGAAAACACCTTGGATCTGGGAAGGGGTGGCTCCCAGGGGAGTTTGGACGTTTGAGATGTTTAGTTGTGTCCTGTGAGCCCATTACTTGAGAGGGAGAAGATGCTCTGGTGTTATGGAAATGGAGGGGGAACATGGGGAGCTGGGAAGGGAGGCATGAATTACTCTGGGAGATCCTGATGGCTTTATCACTCCTTGCTTCACCTTCCTCTTCTTTTTTACCTTCTTTCTCTTTCCCTCAGGCCAGAACAAGATCTTTTCTTTTATACATTCCAGGTACCCTTGTGGAGTGACCCTTAGACCAGGTCGTTTTAGGTGAGCAAAGCCCCTGCCAGCCGCTGCCGATTAATTATTACTTCCATCCTCCTGCTTCTCAACCTTGGGAAACTGCTCTGTATTGGGTAATTCCTCTTTTTTTTTTTTTTTTTTTTTTTTCCCCCCCACAAATGGACAACAGTCAAAATATAACTCGCCCCAGGCTTAAAAAAAAAACCTGCCAAACGACCATAACTGCAGGTGGGAGACAAGAGACCCCCTTTGAAAAGGGGTCCATGGATGGAGGGCTGCCCGTGGGGATGTCCCACCTCAGAGGCAGAGGTTGATCTGCACCAGGGCAGCAGTATTCGGGAGCAAGACTTCACGGTGATGTTAGTGGCCTGGCAAAGGGACGCGGCGGAGGCTGGCTCTTACGACACTGAGCGCTCCAGCCCTCGGCACGATTTCCATTGGCACCTGCGTCGGGAGCCAAGCGGGAGACCTTTGCTCAGCTTCCGATTAACCGTTTAGTTTTAATTAAAGGCATTCACCAGTCAGCTGTCACTGACCAGCTGGGAGAGTAAATGGGTGGTCCCTGACCGTCACGTCCACCTATTTTGTTGTTTTTTGGTTTGGTTTTTTTTTTTTTTTTTCCCCACAAATCTGGTCATTTTTGCTATTACAGAGGAGGGGAGGAGGTGGGTGCAAAACGGGTGCTTAGGAAAAGAGTTGTGAGGTTGCCCTGGAGGTTTTGGGGAAGAATGGGAGGAAAACCTTGAATTATCAGGTGCCCAGGGACGAAAGACCCAGCCACGCAAAAGTCCCCTTAGTCCAGCCTGAACTTGAACCTTCCCCCTGTGTATTGCTGTCAATGGCCAGTTTTGGGTGGGGACACCCATGAAGGAGGGTGAACGCTTCACCCCAATCTCCCCCAAGTGCATTCACCCCGATCTCCCCCAAGTGAGGGAGATGCCACCCAGCTGTCCCAAAGGGTTGGGGACCTCTCCATGCCCACCCACCGGCCGCAAGGCTGCAAGCGCTGCTCCGAGGATGTCCCCGTGTCCCCCCCGGCACTGACATCTGTCCCCTGTGAGTCCAGAGTTGGGGGGACAGCAGCAGGGTGACCAGGCTGCAGGCCAGCCCTTATCTCCTTCCTCTGCCTTGTCTGCTTCCAGTAGAAATTGGATTGGGAACGGGCGCCCCGGGAGCGAGGCGGGGAGCTCGAAATGGAGCGGCCCGATGGGGGCGGCTGATAACGGCGTTTCCTGGAGACGGAGCACTTGGGCAAGGACTCCTAGAAACAGCTTGCAGAGAAGCTGAGATGGGGGAGATTAAAACAAAACAAAACAAAACAAAAAAAACCCCCAAAACAACAAAAAAAAAACCCCTCTGCAGCACCAGATCCCTCATCTGCCTGCAAAACAGCCGGCGCCGAGATCCTATCTCACACCTCGGAGACGAAACAAAGCGGCGCGAGACCCTGAGGACCTGGGATGACCCCCGCGAGGCTGGGGAGGATGGAGGATGCTGGTGGCCAAAGCTGCAGTGAACTGGGAGGGAACAGGGCGGCTCGAGCGCCCGAAGCAAAGCAACGCAGGAAAGTGGGTCATGGCTGGAGAGCAAGGTTTGTCCTAAAAAACCCCCCCCGAGGCAGCAGGGTCAGGTAACTGGCCGTGGGGCGAGCGATGTGGGTCAAGCCGTGGTAAATACCCCTTCGTAGGCAAGCACAGGTAGGGTCCCCTGGGACCGGCGACGCAGACATGGGAGGGATTTGCAGCAAGGGCAACCCACCGCCACGTGCCTTCATCCCATACATCCCACGTGGTGGGGTGCGAATCACACCCCCCCCACACCCACCCCCGGCCAGACCTTGGACCGGTATGGGCTTGGGAGTTTGCACACACAAGGGTGACAGCAAGGGACAGAGGCCACCGGTTGTCCTCTGGAGACCCCGGCTGAGCGCCCTGGGTGGAAAGCGCGGCGGTGCCCTGCCGTCTGGGCTCCCTTCCAGGCTCGTCATGGGACTCCCAGCAAATCCCCTGGGGCAATCCGATCTCCGGGCCGGGCCGGGCACCTATCCCTCCCTCCGGCACCATGTCGGGTTTTCCACGGTTTAAGGTGCCAAAGTTCATTGACGACGACCGAGCGGGTCCTGGCGGCTGGGGCACACCCCACAGCCCGTGCCACCCTTCGTGGGTGACAACGCAGGGCACCCAGCGAGGAGGAGGAAGAGGAGGAGGAGGAGGAAAGAAAACAAGGTGCAACAGGGGTGAAGGCACTTTGCACCCGAATATAAAACCTTGGCAAAAAAAAAAAAAAAAAAAAAATTAAATATAAATCACCCTCGTGACACATCCTACGTAAACACCAGAGGTTATATCGCCGCTAGTAGATTTTTAGCCGGTTTTATTTCACGGAGCAGTCAGACTTGATGATGAAACTCTGTCTGAAGCTTCATGGAGACAAATGACACATGTTTCCCAGTAGTCCTTGAATGGCTATCAAATGTGTCATAGTTAGGAGCCAGCCTGGAGGGACTTTTTCTCCAGTAGCTCTTATTCCAGGAAATGAGTCTGCCCTGTGCATACCCTAAATTTGTCAGTGATCTAGGAGGCATCTTTGTTAAAATTAGAAGGCCCGTTTTGGTAAAGTTTCTACTAACTCTTGAGTAATTTAGGAGGTGAAATAACCATGTGGTAAAAGTCTCCCGTCTGTTCTGGGAAGAGACGATCGGCTCGTTGGGAAACACGGGGAGTGATGAGGTGCCGTTGTCCCTTTACAGCTCTGCCAGGGGTTCGACGTGATGAAACCCTCGCGACCACGTCCTTGTGCTGCTGCTTGCACCGGGCTCCCGTGGCCTGGAGGGGACCGTCACCTCCCCCACACTCCCCCCCCCCGCCCCGAGGGAGGTGTGCAGTCCCCTACGTGCTCTCTACACCACCCACACACCTTCACATGGATGCCAGCAGCTTGCACAACCCGCGGGGCCGGGGTCAGCGGTGTGGAGCACGACTCCGGCTCCCAGGTCCCCTGGCCCCTGTCCAGGCGAGCAAATTCAGCTCCACAACAGGGTGGCCATGTGAAAACTGAGGATTAGCAACAATGTCAGGTCCATACGAGCCCCATGGAGATGCTGGAAGGTTGCCTGGAAGTCCTAGGGAGTTGGCACGGGACAAAAAGGAAGAAATTTTTACGCTGAGGGTGGTGATACCCTGGCCCAGGTTGCCCAGAGAGGTGGGAGATGCCCCATCCCTGGAACCATTCCAGGTCAGGTTGGACAGGGTTATGAGCAACCTGATCTGGTTGAAGATGCCCCTTCTCATCGCAGGGGGGTTGGACTAGATGGCCTTGAAAGGTCCTTTCCAACCCAAACCACCCTATGATCCTATGAAAACCATGCCAAAAAGCCCTCAAAGCATCTATAGCGTGGTCCTTTCGCACAGTGTGGTATCCACCAAAACCACTTCAGTTTCCCCCTTTGCCTTCCCATCCTGGGCTGGGCTGGGACAGACCCAGGGCTGAGCCAAGGGCAGCACGGGGAAGGTTTGGTCAGCCCTGCGCTATCCCACCCCCAAATATCTGACATGAAATAAATGACCGTGGCAGTATTTGAGCCACCACATCACCACCTCGAACTGGAAATAGCGCGAGAAGAGCTTTTCCTTGCAGATGAGGCAGTCAAACGCCAGCAAAATCACAGAAAGAGCAAGTTTAGGAAAAAAAACCAGTGCTCCCCCCACCCGCTTTGCCTCCCTCCCCATGAACTCTTTTGAACTTGGAAAAACCAAACCAAAACAAAACTGAGTTCAGCCTCAGTTCAAGTCATAGATAAAGTTCAACCTACTTCTAATTTTATCCCGATGGTTCCCACCAGAAAATAGGCTCCGGCACAGCACTGTGGGGGTAAACCATCCTCACCCCCCCACACCCCTCTGCCAGCCCCCCTGGGTGTCCCCAAAACCCCCTGCCCACCAGCTGCGACGACAAGCAGGAGACCACATGCTCCAGCCACCCCATGGGAGCATCTCCTGGAGGTGACCATGGTGCACCATCATCCCATGGGACTGGTTGTCCCCCGCCGTGTCCAACCAGGGCCACCCTGGGCTGGGCAAGGACTCCACATGACAACTGCTGTCGGACTTGCCTTTTCTCAGAGTTCCCCTGGGTTTGTTTTTTTGTCGTTTCTTCTCTTAGGAGCGGTGCTTTGATCCAGCGCCATGGGGGCAATTAGGTGAAGTGGAGGAGAGGGTAATTAGAGGAGGAATTGGGAGGCGATGGGTTGTGCATGGAGGAGCAGGGGGACATGAGGCTCCCTGCAACCTCCTTGCAGCATTTCCATGGGTGACCTCAATGCACATGGGTGGTGGTGACTGCTGGTGGGACTTCTGGGATGCAAACCTAGCATGACCCAAGCATGATGTTTGCAGGAGCAGAAAGGGCTAAAAAAAGGGCGAAAGCCCTTGTGCAAGGTGCTGGAGGGGTCTAAATTGGAGATGTAGGGACCAGGGATGGTCGCCTATTCCCAAGGACACCTCATCATCCCCAAGGAGGCGGCATCCTTGGCTGTGGAAAGGGAGCCGAGGTGGCCAAATGTGACTGCACAAAGCTTGAGAGGGGAAGGAGCCCTGTCTGCAAACATAGAGGGGACAGCAAAGAGAGATTTAACTTACAGGACAGGGAGAAAATGGGAAAAAAGATGGGTGAACTGGGCTGAAAAGTAGAACCCAAGCAGCAGAGCTGGGTTATTTGGGCTTAGCCCCCCTGGGAGAGCAGTGAGCCCCCGCGGCACCGCTTTTGAAGGCGTTCACAGAAGCAACAGAAATGTAATTTTATATAAAGAATATACACAGGACAATAAAACCATGCAATGGTTGTGAAAACCTCAAGGGAGACGAGCACTTGCAGTCTCTACACGCCGCACAATCCCTCTCCCAAATGCTTCACGGCCCCCCCCCCCCCAAAAATAAGACTGCATTTATCTTTAGGAAATCGGTAAAAATCCTTGTTTTCTAACAAATGCATCGCATTTTTATGCTTTAAAAGAAGAGCAGAGCAGATCTGCGAATGGGACGGGGCGGGGGGGTGGGGGGGGAGGGTTGGTTTCTCGCAGGAGTTGTAAAATACAGCCCCGGGGGTAGAAGTTACCTTCGCTGTAAAACAATCCACCAACTGGATTTCACAACCTTTGTCGTCTTTCTCTCCCCAGAGCGATCTTTTACGGTGTTTGCCCTCAAACCAGTTCTTCGTCAGAGGACACGTGTAATTACCACCAGACAGGTTTTTGGTAACCCATCTCCCGACGCAGGTTTTCCCTCCCACCCTCACGCTGCGTAGCTGCTGCTTGAAAGGTGAATTTGAGCTCTTTCGGGGCCCAAAATTTAAAAATATCAACCAATGTAATTTCAAAATTGATCTCGGAGCTCAAAGGGTGACATTAACTACTCGGAGACGTGGTGTTGCTTCTCTGTCCATGGGGCTGGTGGATGAGGAGAAAAGCCTGGAGGTTTCTGTAGGATCAAGGGTTGGGTTTGGAGTTTTTGGGAGGAACAAGCCCCAGCTGTGGTCCTTGGTTGTCCGGAAGGGTTTGGAGAGGACATGGTAGGTGAAAAGGATGGTCCTGCAACGCACACCCAGGCAACCTGCTCTAGTGGAGGTGCCCATGGCAGGGGGGGTTGGAACTAGATGATCTTTAAGGTCCCTTCCAACTCTAACCATTCTATGATTCTATGATTCTATGACAATGGTGTCCCCACACCTGGTCTTTTCCCTACTGACACAGCCACCAAGCCAAGGAGGTTGTCAAGGCCTACCAAGCAGCATTACTCGTGACATGGGGCATCACCTCATCCATCCTTCTGCCCCAGTGCAGGACCAACCATACCAGCAACCTTTGGGAGAGCTGGCCCAACCTGGTCATAAAACCTCTGGTAATGGAGGGCAGACTAGCTGTTGTACCCCCAAAACATCTTGTGATGGATGATGGGGTCGTTCCTGGATGTTTGCAAAGGGCTAAAAAGTAGAAATATATATAAAACCCCCCCTGTTTAGTCCTTCTCTGGACAACCACCCGGCCTTACTTTAGGTTATTTTGATGACAGCGCAGTGGAAAACACTAAGCTGGTTCGTGCCATCTGCTGCCGAAAAGCCGATCCAGTAGGGACTGGTTTTGTCATGTTATTTCTAGTTGTTCCTGGGTCCTTCCCAGAATTTGTGCTGCTGCAGCAGCTGGGTGGGAGCTTTGCAGCAAGCGAGACAAATCACTGTTGGTAACCGAGGGATAAGGACACCCAAATCTCTCTTCCAAAGCTACCCCTTTCCAGGACCCATCCCTAAACCCCGCCATGAACCACCCTGGCCTACAGCCAGAGCTGTTATGGGTCTGCTGGAGCCGGAGATTGGCTTGATCCACCAAATCCCAGTTTGTGAGCATCCACACCACCTTCAGAAGGGTCTTATCAACAGCAGGGTTGGGCTGGGAGCAGCCAAGCCAAGAGCAGGGATGGTCCCTGGGCTCCCGTGACCACCAAGATATAATAAATGAGAAAATAACCTGCAGCAAAGATTAAAAGCACCTGCAGGGAGATTTTGGAGCAGATGGATGGGCATTGCCGCAGATCTGGAGCTTTCAAGATGCAAGGATATTTCTGTGAATTCCTCGTGGCTGCCAAAAACCCAGGGATCAGAGTAAGTTTGCTCGGCTTTCCGAAAACACGGCAAACCTGCAAATCGCCAGGACGTTCTTCTCGTCCAGCAGCTCCGCTTCTAATCCTGGGTGACGAGGGGAGTTTCTAAATGCCCGTGGTGGTGGCAAAATGGGTAACAAAGATAAATCTAAGGGGCAAAGCCAGTTCACGATTAACGTATGGAATCGTAGAATCATTTAGGTTGGAAAAGGCTCTTAAGATCATCGGGTCCAACCGTAAGCCAAGCGATAGCACGGTAACAGCGTTGCTGCCGCGGTGGCAAGCTGAAATGTAGCTTAAATGATCGTTGTTTTGGGTGCAACAAGAACGACAGCATTAAAGCAATAACGCACAAGACGATGTGGCCTCTTCCTTTAGGATCCTGTGCTGCGATCGCTAATTATGGAGCCAGACGTTCATGTGGCTTAACTTTATGTCTGTCCCACTCCTCAGGATTTCTCTGAATTAATTCCCAGAGCTGTATTTCTGAAAAAAGCATCCCATCCTTGGGCTATAATTTAACGATTTAACCACTTCCAGGGATGCAGACGCCGCTCTGGTTATTGTGGCCGTTAAAGATGAGCGCGGGGTCTCCAGGATGGATGGTCCCAGGACAGGCCACCAAACGGGAGCCTTCTTAAGGATTTTTTGGCTTCCTCTGCCCCATGGAAAGGCACTTCTCCTCTCGGAGCTGCAGCCTTCCAGGGGGATACAGTGGTGTTGTGGACTGGGCTGCATAGGGAAGAGTGTGGCCAGTAGGTCGAGGGAAGTCATTCTCCCCCTCTACTCTGCACTGGTGAGGCCACAACTGGAATACTGCATCCAGTTCTGGGCTCCCCAATTCAAGAGGGATAGGGAACTACTGGAAAGAGTCCAGCGAAGGGCAACAAAGATGATTAAGGGATTGGAGCACCTCCCTTATGAGGAAAGGCTGAGAGAGCTGGGACTCTTTAGCCTGGAGAAGAGAAGGCTGAGGGGAGACCTTATCAATGCTTATAAGTATCTGAAGGGTGGGTTGAAGGAGGAGGGAGCCAGACTCTTTTCAGTGGTTCCCAGTGACAGGACAAGGGGCAACGGGCACAAGCTGGAACATAGGAGGTTCCACTTGAATATGAGGAAGAATTTCTTCACGGTGAGGGTGCCAGAGCCCTGGAACAGGCTGCCCAGGGAGGTTGTGGAGTCCCCTTCTTTGGAGATTTTCAAGACCCGCCTGGATGCAGTCCTGAGTAGCATTCTCTAAGCAATCCTGCTTCAGCAGGGGAGTTAGACTAGATGATCTATATGGTCCCTTCCAACTCTAAAAAAATTCAGTGAAATTCAGTGAAATTCAGTGTTCCAAAGGGAAAGGCCTCGGGGGTGTCGGACGCTGAGCCGATGCCTCATCCCACACCATCATCAAAGCCGGCTCACCATTTCCCATCGGTCACAGAGTTAATGGGGAAAAAATGCAAAGTCCCTCTCAAGAGAAACGCCGAGATTTC
Source organism: Numenius arquata (assembly GCF_964106895.1). Lineage (NCBI taxonomy): Eukaryota > Metazoa > Chordata > Aves > Charadriiformes > Scolopacidae > Numenius > Numenius arquata. The sequence continues at coordinate 3,248,724 of NC_133615.1, forward strand.
AAAATTCCATTCTGTCCTAAATCGGTTGAGTTTTTCACCAAACAAAGCATTGTGTTTCAACGTATGTTATGTTGCTGTAGCAATAACATTTAAACAAAGTGTTTGGACTTTATTAGCGCAGACCTTTTCAAGAGCTTCCCATCGAGCTTCCCCGTGAAAAGTTTCCACTTTGGGATAAGCGATGCCAGGAGGCGGCGAAGGTCTGATGGGAGCCATCACCTCCACCGCACGTTGCGTGGTCATGGGCTTGCTTCAGCCTCTGCGCCTCTTCTCCTGGCCCCGCTGGAGGGAAATGTGCTGGTTTTTAACATCTGTCCCCACATGTGTCCTTCTTAGGTGTCCAAATGTGTGATGTGAACATGTGGCCTCGCAGCCAAGGCAGGGAGGGAGCTGCACGGACCCTGCTGGTGCTGCTGGTGACCCCATGGTGGTCATTGATGATGGAGCTGCAAGAAGAATCCCTAGAAGTGTTCAAGGCCCCATCCCTGGAGGTGTTCAAGCCAGGCTGGATGGGGTTTTGAGCAACCTGGTCTAGTAGGAGGTGTCCCTGCCCATGGCGGGGGGGGTGGAACTGGATGGTCTTTAAGGTCCCTTCCAACCCAAACCATTCTGTGATTCTAACTCAGGAAGCATTTAATAAAGCCGAGGCTCTTTCCCTCAGCAAACATCACAGAATCATAGAATGGCTTGGCTTGGAAGGGACCTTAAGGACCATCCAGTTCCAACCCCACTGCCATGGGCAGGGACACCTCCCACCAGACCAGGTTGATCAAAGCCCCCTCCAACCTGGCCTTGAACCCCTCCAGGGATGGGGCAGCCACAGCTTCTCGGGGCAACCTGGGCCAGGGTCTCACCACCCTCACAGCAAAGAAGTTCTTCCCATGATCTCATCTCAATCTCCCCTCTTTCAGTGTCAAACCCTTCCCCCTCGTCCTATGGCTCCCCTCCCTGATCAAGAGTCCCTCCCCAGCTTTCCTGGAGCCCCTTGAGGGACTGGAAGGGGGTCTCAGGTCTCCCCGGAGCCTTCTCTTCTCCAGGCTGAACCCCCCCAACTCTCTCAGGCTATCAAAGATACGGGTTTGTGTGGAGCACTGGGTGACTTGCGCTGGTTGCAAGTGGCCTGCGCCTCATTTTAACATCTCACCTATTTATTCATGGCCTTACAGCCATGAGCTGAACCTCCAGCCAGCTGGAAGGGGTCCCTCTGCCACGGCCTCACCTTCTTCCACGTCCTTTTTATATTTATTTTGCAGCTCGGCTGCGTTGCAGTGAGCTCCGAGTGCACGGTCACGTAGGGCATTTCACAAGAACAACTTCTTCAAAAGCAGGAACCTTTTCACCTCCAATTTTCTGGCCGGAGCCCGATGACACACGGGCACAAACCGCTCACCTCCAGTGACCGGCGTGGCTTCCTGGACCAATGCACGTATTTCAGTTAGCCCAAAATTAATTGGCTTGGGCCAGAGAAGGGTTTTCCAGAGGAAACTTCTTAGAAAAACTGCTTTTTTATTTATTTATTTTTTTTTAAAAGGAGGTTGAATGCGATAAAAGGCAGAAGTGGTTTGTAAACCCTGGTCGCTGCTGCGTGGTGGAGCGTTGGGTGAAGTGGAGATGATGATGAATGGGGGAGTCCTCCAACAGACCCCCCCAAGTCCGGATGAGGTAGGACACAAATAGATGGGTAATTCCCTTGGGAGAGAGGCTGGGGAGGAGGGGAGCGGGTCCAATCCATCACCCATGGACCTCCGAGCCCTTTGCACCGCTCCCATGGCCTTCATCCCCCGTGAGAAGCGACGGGGAGAGGGACCAAGGACCAACCCCAACCGGAGCTGCAGAACTGGGCAGGATTTGACCCAGGGCCAGGACCACGCATGGTCTGAGCGATCCCCGCCGAGGGAAGGATCACTCCCTGTGCTACATCTCCAAGCAGACACCGCTAGAAATACTTCTTCCTCCCCCTCCTTTTCTTCTTTTTCTTCCATCCTACAGAAAGGGAAGGTCTCTCCTCCCTCCCAGAGCAGCACAAGCGACAGCGCGTACCCACAGAGAGATGGGGAAATGTCAAGCTTTAAACATTTATTACTCAGATGATGCGTTTTATAGCATACAGTGGGTCTGGATGTTCTATAAACAAAGACTGAATTGCCACAAAGAGTTATCATCTCCCTTGTTTTAACAGTCTCTGAAATGCTGAAAACGATGAATTTGTGTTTTCTCTAGTACGAATATCTAATCTTTATTCTCCCCAAAACCTTTTTCCTTTTTATTAATTTTTTTTCTTTTTTTTTGTTGTTGTTTTTAAAGCGCTTAGTTTAACAAATATGATTAAATTAAAAATGTCGCTTTTTCAAATGCAAATAAATACATTAAAAAAAAAAAAATAATAATGATAACGAATCGCTAGCGTTAACTCTGTGTTCTGCAGGACACCGCAGCTCCCTTGGCTATCGACAGTGGACTTCGCAACCCTTAGTGTCTTTTCTCCTGAAAAAATACTGAAAGTATCACCGGGACCGGCTAATAGCTAACACCAAAAAAAGAGCAAAATTAGTGTAAAGCCATAAAATACCCAGCAGGGAAATTATAAAAAAAAAAAAAAAAAATCAATCATATTGAAGATTTTGAGAGACTTCCAAATGAGGGATGTTATAAAAATAAGCATGAAAATAAATCATAAGTTATTCTGACAAGTTTTCCTTCAAAGCCATCAATCATGCCAAGAATAGATACTAATTAATCTCCTTCGGGGGAAGAGGGGAATCAAGCAAATCGCTTACTTTTCCTTCCCCCCCCCCCCCCAAGCAATTTCGTTTCACCTCCACATACATGAGACTTCTCCAAAGAGGGGGGAAACGGAGCGAGTCGCTCCGGGGGGAACAAAAAATCTTCAGTTTGGACATAATTTCACCGGGAATGAGGTGAATGAGATGCTGGGGAGTCAGGCAGGGAAGCAGCAAAACTGCTCTGCATCCGAGGCGGGGGGGGGACGGACACCGGCGCGGCGGCAGCGACGTAGAGCATCCCTCCTCTGCGGATGCTTCAGCCACTCGCCTTGACACCAGCCCGAGGTTTGGCCCCACACGTAATTTGGCCCGAAGAGGTTATTTTTCCACCCCCCCCCCCCCCTTTGCTGATGTAGGGAAAACATATTAAACCCTTCCTTTTACCGTGCAGCGAAGATCGAATCTGGCTAATTTGGGGAGACGTAGCTGGTGGCTTCACGCCTTCAAAAATGCAGGTTGAAGAATCACGCTCTTTGGCGACCGTTTTCTAAGGAAAGCCAAAAAAAAAAAAAAAAGAGAAGAAAATACTCGGTGACATCCCTAAGTGTTCTCCCGAGGAATCCCAGACACTTCCCAGCGTTGCTCCCCATCCTGCTCCATCAAACGCCCTGGTGGTACCTCTTTTCCCAACACGGTACCAGGGTTAACGACGCCACGTTCCCGCCGGCTTCCGACTGACGGACTTCAGGAAGATACCAGCGGCTGCACGTAATTTTGGGGGGAAACCTTTCCCCCCCCGCCTCCAGTTTTTGGTCAACGTTTTGATCCTCACGTCTGAACGGAGCGACTGACGTACCGAAGGGGTTAACGGCTGGACAAACGTATGTTAAGAGCAGAGACGAATGGCAAGACATTAAAAATCCGACGGATTTCACATAAAAGTTCTTCTGGGGGAGAAATCCCGGTGTTGGAGGGGAAAGTCATGGGCCGAGCCCAGTCGGTGGGGGTTGCAGGACTGCACCCCAAAGCGGGGAAAATTGAATAAACCCTCACGGCTGATAGGGGTAGAGAAATGCTTAAGCAGAAATACTGCCACGTGGCTTACACTTCGCCTCCGAACCCCTCCTGATGAGTGAAAATCCAGGTTTTTAGATGCAAAATCTCCAATTTTCCAGGGTTTTCTTGGGTTTTCTTTTTTTTTTTTTCCTTCTTTCACTATATCCCGAGAGCATATTTTGGGGGAAGGGGAAGGGAGAAGCTGCAGGGGCCGTAGCGGTGGTCTGGATGGTTACCAGACCCCCTCAGGTGATGGGTGTTAAATCCCTTTCTCCTCCGCTCCCCGAGAAATCAGGGAGCAGGAAAAGCCAAGAGCAACGGGCGCAACCCTGAGCCTTGTAATACTGATGGGCTTTGCCGCCTTAATCAAGTTCAGCTGCTCATTAATACTACCGAACCCCATTGCTACTAACGAAGCCGACCCAAGGCAAGGCTCCGACACGGCGCGAAGCTCCCGGCCTCGAATCCACGAAGCAGAAATTAATTTTTCCAGGCAAGTCCAGCGCATCCACCAAGAATTTTGCTGCCTCCTGGGCAGCCAGGAAAATGGAAGCTCCTGTTTCCGGCTCGCTCCTCTCGCTTCACGTGCTGATTAGAAGCTGCGTCAGCCGACAAACAGATGAAAAGTCAAATAATATTGAACCGCAGCATCAGGATTCTCATCTCCCGCAACGCATTTTCTGCTGGAAATTCCCGCCCTTTCAATTCTGCAGCGAAAGCTTCCTCCCCATCGCGGACACACCAACACATTCCTAAGGCACCCGAGAACACACCGCACATCCAAAGAGGTTGGGGTGAAATCTCTCTTCTCTAGAAGCCACCAGAAATTCAACGTTTTGCTTGGAAAAATGGGTTTGAGCTGCTGAGTTCAGACCCAGCCTGCTCGGGCCGGGGGCCGTGCGTGCCGGCGCCGCGGCATAAATTCTCTTCTTATCACCGGGAAAGGAAACGAAATGGAATAAAGGGAAGAAAACAGGACGGGCTGCCGGCATCGTGCCTTCCTTGGCTCCTCTTCCACTGCGCAGACGAGACGGGGCAGCTCGCACCCCCAGTAGGCTTCACCGAAATAAGCACCAGCAGTGATTTAGTAGGTAACAATCATGGCTAAATGAGAAAATAAGGAGACCACCAAGTCTTGTTCATGGTTCGGGGAGTGATGCAACAGCGCAGTGTGTCCCTCCGTACCACTTTCCTCACCCTCCGGGCATTTCCTTGCCCAAACGCCCTCTCTCCCTCGGGATGCTGCAGCACGGAGCAAGCCGGGGATCCCCGAGCAAACTCTCCCCCACCGAAGGCATCACCCATCCCTCGAGGACACGATGCCACCTCGACCCACTGCGGGACAGAACCGCTCCTGCACACTGCACACACAGGATAGCAAATTCAACTAGTGAGAAGCCAGGCTCAAAATCTCTATTTTTGGCTTTTCCTATTTTTTCCTCTTTTTTTTTTTTTCCTCCTTTTGACAATTCACATCTTGTCTTCTCTTTACCAGTCTCCGTAGAAAAACGGCAAACCTTCATTTCTCCCTCGCCCTGTCCATTATTAGGCCTGACCATAACAGGCGCGGATTTAAATGTATAATTACAACCATGACAGTAATTACAATAAAGCACTCCTTCAATGGAAACAAAGGAAAAAAAAAAAAAATTAGAACAAAAAAAATTTAAATGGGTTAGAGTGGCTGAAGGGTAGCGGCAACTTGAACAGCAAGAGCCGCAGAATCCCCGTGTTCTTAGAGCCCCCAGCTCAGGCTGAGGACTCCTTTCTCAATCCATGGAGGAGGTCACTGGCAAGACAACGGTGGCTACGTTACTTCTGCAGTGGCTTGTGGACTCCTTTAAGATACTCCTTCTGCTTCAGCATCTTCACGTAAACCATCAGTCAGCTCGGGGGAAGGCCTTGCCTTCCCCATCTCCGAGCCGCTCGCAATTGTCCGTTCAAGGATACAATAAAATAAGAAGAAAATACAAACGCTCGAGGAAAAGAAAAACCCAGTGCAAATAAGAAAGTCGTCCCGCTCTCCCATCCGCTTCCGAAGGGTTGGCGAGTAGGGGCTGGGGAGGGGGCGGGGAAGGAGCACACACAGAAAGTCGAAGACGAGAGGAGGAGGGGAGAGGTGGTGGTGGTGGTGGGGAAAGAACCTAACGTAAGCCCCGCTCGACAAAAGCCATCAATTATGAGCGTCTGGTGTGGTGTGTGTCTGGCTTTGTCCTCCCGAGACATCTGCTGCCTGCTGTCTCCTGCCAGTTGGCCGGGGCAAGGCAGGAGGACGGCGTGAAAACAATACTAGCCCCCACTCGGATACGCGGTGGGTTGTTTTTTCTTTCTCTTTTTCTCTTTTTTTTTTTTTTTTTCTGCCCCAAATTCTCCGTCTTCTTTCGAAAGCCAAACAATAACCCGGCGGGATGCGTTGCTGCCGCTTGAGCAATGAGTTCGGAAAAAGAAAAACCCCCTAAAACAAAACCACGGCGGGGGGAAGAGGGGTGGCACTTGGCGACGCGGCTGAAAAAGGAACATGCTTCTCCCTCCCCACCCCACGAACGTTATTCTCGAGCATGCTGGGGTTTGGTCTGCTGGGGGGTTTAAATGGGAAAAGCTCTTGCTGGAGCCCGTCAAGGTGCACGTCTTCTTCTCGTCCCTTCCCACCCCGCCTTGCCCTGCCCCTCAAGCCGTCAGTTTTTGGATGGTCTTGTTGTAGTACTGCGTGATGGTGGGCGTCAGGGGGTTCCAGTTGTTGGCGTGCAGCTCGATGACCTCCAGCAGCAGGGACCGCGTCAGCATGGACTCAGAGGGACACAGCATCTTGTCGCGTGCTATCGCCAACAGCTCCGTCATCATCTCGGGCAGCTGCTCCTCCAGCAGCCGGCCGGTGCTCTGCAGCTGTCAGGAGAAGAAGAGGTCAACCATGGCATATTGATCCTTAGGGGTCCCTTCCAACTTGAGGTGTTTTACGATTATCATAGAATTATAGAATGGTTTGGGTTGGAAGGGACCTTAAAGATCATCTCGTTCCAACCCCCCTGCCATGGGCAGGGACACCTCCCACTAGACTAGGTTGATCAAAGCCCCATCCAACCTGGCCTTGAACCCCTCCAGGGAATGGGGCAGCCACAGCTTCTCTGGGCAACCTGGGCCAGGGTCTCACCACACTCACAGCAAAGAAGTTCTTCCCCAGATCTCATCTCAATCTCCCCTCTTTCAGTGTCAAACCCTTCCTCCTCGTCCTATAGCTCCCCTCCCTGATCATGAGTCCCTCCCCAGCTTTCCTGGAGCCCCTTGAGGGACTGGAAGGGGCTCTAAGGTCTCCCCGGAGCCTTCTCTTCTCCAGGCTGAACCCCCCCAACTCTCTCAGCCTGTCCTCACAGCAGAGGGGCTCCAGCCCTCGGAGCATCTCCGTGGCCTCCAGAATCACCTCCCTCGCCCCACCGGCCACGCTTCTTGTGACGCAGCCCAGGGCAGGGTTGGCTTTCGGGGCCGATTCTATGACTCTGTGATATTAAAACACCGCGCTGGCTTTCGTAGCCACTCTCCACCCTTCCAGCCCTCCCCTGTTTGATGCGGCGGGGCGGGCGGGCAGGCAAGGTGAAAGGCGTCACGGCTTTGGAGAAACCAAAACCACCCGGCAGCCGGCTCCGAGAGCTGAACGCGAAGGGCGAGGTTTTCAAAAGCCGGGCTGCTGGCGGAGCGAACGGTTCAGCTCCCACTGACTTCAAAGGCGGCAGCGCCGGATTGCTTTTTTTAAAAAACAACAAAAAAAAAAACACAAACCAAACCAAACCAAAATAAAAAAAAAAAAAAGAGAAGAAAAAAATCCCACCTTAAAAAAAAAAAAAAATCAAAAAAAAATCACGCTGTTGTCAAAACAAAGGGCAGGCTGTGATGTGGTCTCCCTGCCTTCTACCTGGCCCTTCATTTACTCGCTGATTCACAGCTGCCAGCGACTCCCAGTCATTAATGGGGATGAGCAGAGCTCTCCTGTATGCATAACAAATCCTGCCCCGCCGAGATCGGCGTTTATACCCGTCGTGCCGCTTCCCTGAGGACGGCCAAGGTTTTTTTTTTTTTTTTCTTTTAAAACAATTACTCCTTGGGGAGCCTCCACGGAGCAGCGCAAGCCCTCGGTGGTCTCAGAGAGGAGAAGGGCCAAGCTTGGAGTGGACAGAGATGAGTCCACCATCACGGGAGGCCCGTGGGGCTTGCGCACAGAGGTCCCCGAAGTCTAACCTTAAAAACGCAAGTTCTCCTCCTCCTCGGTTGCCTGTCGCTTTGCTGAATTTCAAGCATTCAGGGTGCGCTTTCAACTGCTCTCTGCAAGGAGAGTATCCATCCCCATGGGTCGATCACTTCCCAAAGGCAAAGTTAATGAAACTCTGCTGTATTTGTACCCGCGTTTCTCTGCAAAGCTGCTGCTGAGCACAGCAAACCTCTCCGTGCAAGCCACGGGGCAGCTTTTGCTCCAATACGGGCGTTTTTGTGCTTGAAAAATAAACACAGGGTGAGATTTGAAGGAACCAGGATGATATAATTTTGTGGTGGGACCCCAGCTACCAAACTTTTCGCTTTCCTTCGCATGCGTTAAAAGTCCAGTGGTAAGACCCTCAAGGGCCATCTCTTATCTCACGGTGATGCCTCCTCCGCTCTGGAGAGACCCCCCTGCAGTGCTGCCTCCAGCTCTGGGGCCACCAACATCAGAAGGACATGGACCTGTTGGAGAGGGGCCAGAGGAGGCTACGGAGATGCTGCGAAGGCTGGAACCCCTCTGCTGCGAGGACAGGCTGAGAGAGGTGGGGGGGTTCAGCCTGGAGAAGAGAAAGCTCCGGGAAGACCTTATTGCGGCCTTTCAACACTTAAAGGAGGCTTAGAAGAAAGATGGGGAGAGAGTTTTTAGAAGGGCCTGTTGTGATAGGACAAGGGGTAATGGGTTTAAGCTAAAAGAGGGGAGATTCAGACTAGATAGAAGGAAGAAATGTTTTACGCTGAGGGTGGTGAGACCCTGGCCCAGGTTGCCCAGAGAGGTGGGAGATGCCCCATCCCTGGAACCATTCCAGGTCAGGTTAGACCGGGCTCTGAGCAACCTGATCTAGTTGAAGATGTCCCTTCTCATGGCAGGGGGGTTGGACTAGGTGGCCTTTAAAGATCCCTTCCAACCCAAACCGTTCTCTGATTCCATAATGCAAAGAGGCAACAGGGCTGTTTGGGTTTGGAAATATCTAATAGGTGCCTGGCACTTACACGGCCAAGGACAAAAGGGACAAAGCCATGAGGACGAGGGAGGGTGGTGCAGGTGCTTCCCTACCTCCATGGAGCAGCAAAGCACAGCGTCTTCCTTCACATCCTGAGATTGCAACAACTGCAAAAGAGAAAAGACAGAGGCGGTGAGAAATGCGTGACCTCCTCCTCCTCCTTTATGACCCTTCTTCCATCTCTTCGTCCTACTTGGCTTATACCACCTCCAGGAGGAAAGGACAGAAAATCAGAAAAAGGGGAGGAAAGAGATTATGAAATTAAGTATTAAGTGATAAAACACGGGGTAAAGTGTATCACCAAGCGTATCCACTGCTGAGAGCCTGCAAGCGGGACAGAATATAGATCATTTAGATGAATAGCTTTCAGAAGCAATTTTATTTAGGTTAAATCACTTTTTTAATCCCATGGCATGAGAAAATGCACTCGTTTCACATGTGGCGATGAAATACGACCATCAGGTGACAGCATCCAAGCAGCAGAGCCCTGGGAAGGGAAGGGCTCTGCCGGAGAGGCAGCCACCCACCACTGAACCTCTCCATCCCCGTGGGGACACCTCTAACAGCCACAAAATTACCTGATGGGAAAGTGTTACATCCAATGCACCGTAATTAATATGGCTCCTTCTAGACTGATTATATAGCGGTGCGAGGGCCATGGGTTGCAGCGAAACTACGGTGTCTTGGGTGCACCAACCCCAACCCTGCTCGGCTCTCCGTGGACTTTGGATGACAAACATGAGCTTGAGAGCAGGAGGAACTTCCAAGAGAGACCCAAAACGTCGCTGTGCATGGAATGGGGTCAGACCTGTGGCATGTCCACTGACAGCAGCCCTGAGGTGAAGGACTTGGGAGGTGCTGGTGGATGAGAAGCTCAACAGGAGTTGGTAACGTGCGCTGGCAGCCCAGAAAGCCAACCACATCCTGGGCTGCATCAAAAGAAGCGTAACTAGCAGGGCAAGGGAGGTGATTCTACTCCTCTGCTCTGCTCTGGGGAGACCCCACCTGGAGTACTGTGTCCAGCTCTGGAGTCCTCAGCACAAGAAAGACATGGACCTGTTGGAACGAGTCCAGTGGAGGGCCACGAAGAGGGGCTGAAGCCCCTCTGCTGTGAGGACAGGCTGAGAGAGTTGGGGGGGTTCAGCCTGGAGAAGAGAAGGCTCCGGGGAGACCTTAGAGCCCCTTCCAGTCCCTCAAGGGGCTCCAGGAGAGATGGGGAGGGACTCTTGGTCAGGGAGGGGAGCCATAGGACCAGAGGGAAGGGTTTGACACTGAAAGAGGGGAGATTGAGATGAGATGTGGGGAAGAACTTCTTTGCCGTGAGGGTGGTGAGACCCTGGCCCAGGTTGCCCAGAGAAGCTGTGGCTGCCCCATTCCCTGGAGGGGTTCAAGGCCAGGCTGGATGGGGCTTTGATCAACGTGGTCTGGTGGGAGGTGTCCCTGCCCATGGCAGGGGGTTGGAACTGGATGGTCTTTAAGGTCCCTTCCAACCCAAACCGTTCTACGATTCCATGCAGTGAGGGTCAATGGCTCTACCTGGCCATGGCAAAGCGTAGCAGCTCAGCACGTCTCACCCCCACAAACCTTGAAACCACGAGCAAGGACCCTCGAAACCCAATCAAAAAATACACATTTTTTACTTCGTTTTCATATTTACGACTTTGTCACGCGCACAGCGACGCCGTTTCAGGCTTTTTGCGAAAACCACAAGAGAAAGCACAGGTTTCTGGTTGTTTTTCAAGCAGATAAAAAAATACTGAGATTCTCCATCGGCCAAGAAAGTGAGCTGGAGCGTTCAGTGTACCGTGAGGTGGCTGATAAAAATCACTGTTTCTGGCAACACTTGAAGCTACGGCCGCTTCCACTCCATCACCTTGGGTTGAACGAGCCTTGCTGGCCCCGAGCTAATCCCTGCACGCAGCGGGGAGCTGGGTGCGTGGTCCTAAACACTGGGAAAAAGGAGAAAACCTGGGAAAACTGGCTTCATCAGTATCTGAAATTTATCAGGGCAAGGCAAACTTCGGAAAAGCGGCTGGACTAATTAAAACTGCCCATACGAAAATGGCTCGGCGTAACTAAATGTGCTCCGGAGTCACATCCTTTAGTTGAAATCACAATTCTGATTCTCAGCCTCATCATCTCTCCTTCCCCCTCTCGTTTTTTTCATGTTTCCTTTTCTTTACAAATAAACGCCTATTTGTTTACCAGCTCCCCAACCGCTGGAAAAATAGCTCGGAAAAAAAAAAAAGAGGTAATTCAAGGAATTCTCATCGCTCTCAAAGTTTTGTCTTCCCCCTCTTCTGTTTCCAGCAGAGAGCAGTTTGTTTGCTTTGAAGACGGTGTTTACAGCGTCTCGATGAGCGTGTGGTCCATCGGTTTTTATCTCGCCAAAGCTTCAGCCAGGGTTTTGAATACATGCAAGTCCCGTCCCCCCCCCCCCCCCCCCCCCCCAGTTTATCTTTCTGCTGAGTTGTTTGGAAAATGTTAGTTAAGCCCCAGCCGCACGCTCTGAGATAAGTTCTCACAAACAGTTCACAGATTCTTTGCAAAAAAACCATGAGATTACTTTAAACCCAACAACAACAACAAGGAAAAAAAAATAATTATCAATTAGGGACAAATATAAGCAGTCCAAAAATTCACTCCTGGGGTGAATGAGCATGGCACAAAGTAGGGCTGCAAATTAAAGGTATATTCACTTTTCCTATTTTTGCTATTCTTTAGTAAACGGGAAATACACAATGTGAAAATTAAAGCAAGAAAAGCGGAGTTAGGATTGATTAGGAAGGACCTACGGTGGCCCGATTCCAGCCCTTCCTCTGCCGTGGTCTCCTCGATGATCCTGCTCGCTGCCGGGGTGACATGGTCAGGGAAAGGGCTGCAACTTCACTTGGGCTTTCCTTACCCCAGCTTCCCACCCGCAGAGTTGGGACGCTCTTCTCTACCTCAAAAGGTGGTTGTGAGGGTGAATAAGTCACTGTCAAGTGCTTGGATATTTGGCTAATGAGGAATAGTCTTATCTACCGGTGGTGAAACAGAGACTACATCCTACCCCCAGACTTGGGCAGGCACCTTCTACCTTCATGCTGCCCTCCTGGACCTCATCTGATGTGACTTGGCTGAACATGAAGAATGCATGTGCTCCACCTCACCCATGAGGGCACCGTGTGCTCCACTGCTCCATCGAGGCACCATGTACTCCACCTTATCCATCCAAGCACCACATTCCCCATTGCTCCATCTAGATACCATGTGCTCTACCTTGTCCATCCAGGCACCATGTGCCCCACCTTGTTCACTGAGGCACCATGTGCTCCACCTCATCCATCCGAGCACCACGTGCTCCACTGTTCCATCAAAGTACCATGTGCTCCACCTCATCCATCTGAGCACCACGTGCTCCACTGCTCCATCTAGACACCATGTGCTCCACCTTGTCCATCCAGGCACCTTGTCCACTGAGGCACCATGTGCTCCACTGCTCTATTGAGGCATCATGTGCTTGATCGTGTCCATCCAGGCACCATGTGCCCCACCTCACCCATCCAGGCACCATATGCTCCAACTGCTCCATCGAAGCATCAAGAGATACCAGTCCCAAGGGCCACAGTTCAACCTCTGCCTGTAATACATGGTTTGGGGGGAGCCACAACCTGCCCACCAAACTCAGTATGACCCTTTGCAGCAGAGCAGGGCCCAGCAGGCAGATCTGCTGGTGCTCCAGGAACCAGAGTCCCAAGTCCATGGCCACAGATCGTTGTCAGCCACCTGCATTGGTGCATTGATCTGAATTCAGAAGGCTCAGAAAGATGTCACCATCTCCCTGCGTGTTCCTGATCATAACTATGTTTCTAGCATGCTGGAGGGGGGGGCTGGATCTTCCCTGGGGTGTAGGCACCAAAGGGTGCTTCATCCCCACCCACGGCTGCCCCATGTGAGCACCCCAAAGCAGTGAGGTGGTTACTTCGGCAAGAGCACAGTGTTTCCCAGAGCTCTTTGACCCCCGTGTCACCAGCTGTGACAGCACTGCAAAAAAAAAGGGTGCAAATGCTTTGAGACCTCCAGAGAAAAAATGACAACCCTGAAGTCCTGGCACTTGCGTGACCATAAACCTGAACCCAACCAATCGCAATCATCGCTTGCAATCTAATTCATATGTACTTTAAATATTTTAATGTAAACACACTATACCCATTAAATTGGCACTCCCATGTCAGAATTATTATTTATTTAACTATTTATAACTGCTCCTCCCCGCTGCGTGCATCTGCCCGGATCCCACCACGGGCACCATCCCGTCCCATCCCATCCCATCCTTCTCCACCGGCTTCCCACACGGTTCAAACTGGCTGATGAAGGTTGGATGAGGGAGTGGAAAAAAGGAGCGCGGGGCAGACAGTGGGGCAGGTGAGCTGAGACTCACACACGCTTCTTGGTTTTAACCTGTAAATAATCTCCTGGAGGCTGAGGCTCTCTGCGAGAAGAACTTCCCTTTGCTCTCCAGCCGGTTTCCCCCATATCGGGCGAAGCCGGGGCCATGAAAGCAGCAGTTCCTGCTGGAAAGCAGACAAAGAGTCTGCTTGATTTCCTAAGAGAGGAGGCTGCATGCCAGAATCTGCCCGGCCATTCGTATAATACCCAACCTCAGTTGCGAAAGGCTTCTCGCTTTTGTTTCTGGTGCTGGACTAGCAGCTTTGCAGACTGGTGGACTCCCTTTCCACCATCGGGCTCCTCCTCTTCCAAATTTCTCTGTCCTGCTGAAAGATGGAGCACTGGGAAAGGTCCTCTGCCCAGGTGGGGACCGGGTGCTAAATATTTTCATAAGTAACGCAAAATAAATTGTAGCTTCTGCTCCTGGAAGTGCTGTGTGGTGGGAGAGCTGCAGTGGTGGCTCTTGAGTGCAACTGGTTTCCGTGACGTGCTACTGGGACCGCTCTCCCCTGACCTCAGTGGCCTCAAAATCTGCTCTTTACACCTTTGCAGAGGTAAACATCATAAGCCCCATGGGGTGGGCACGCAACAGTGGTTGAGGGGGCAAAGAAACCCCAAAACTGCAGCTGTGCTTCATCATGGAGAGAACCAGCTTGGTCCTCCTGAACAGCAATGGACACACATCCACGCGGTGCAGACCACCAGGAGCAAACCAGAGCACTAAGCTGATGGGATTCACATACCCATGAATATTTGGGTTTATTATCTGCTTGCTGAGATTACCTGGGCTGCTGAGAAGCTAAATTGCTTACTTGGGATTCTCAGGGGTGCCCACGCCACGAGCAGGACCGGAGAACCTGCCCCACCGTCCCTTATCACCAAACCGCGCAGGTTTAATCGTGTTCCTCAGCAACTTCTCCCCAGGAGATGGAGTGGGAGCAGCCCAACGCATACATTATTACCCTTTCCAGCCACAGCGACATTTCTCCTGCGAGGCACAGCGCTAATTATTGCGTATGATATCGCTTGCAAAACGACATCCAAGCAACGCTTGCCACAAACTACCTCTTAGCATGCAGTGTTTGCTGACGCTTTGGTGATGACTCCAGCGGGGAAAGCAAGGAAAGCTTGGAATCATCCACCCAGAGCCACGGAGAGGTTGGGACATCCCTGAGACCCAGTGAAAGCTGGACCGACCGCAGCCCACACGCCGCTTGCCCCAGCGGGCAGCTCAGGTTCATCCATCCAGGTGGCAACACGCATGGACATCCAGACGGCCTTGGGGCGTGAAGCTCCAGCCTGGGAACCTCGGTCCTTGCCCACAGGTATGCTTTTCATCCAACGTGTAGGTCACGGGGAGGTGCCTGCTGGTATTCCCTCTGGGGAGTGGGGACCACGACCGCAGAGGAACCAACGTGGTGTGGACGTATCATCCGGGTGTAGCAACCAGCTCACCAGTGCACAATGATGCAATGGGTGAAAACGGAGACACATTTTGATTAGGAAAAAGGAAAAAAAACCAGCTAATTGTGCCACCTGGAGCTTAAGTAGAATGAATATGTCATATTTGAAAGGATGCAGGAGAGATGGTGGTTCCCAGTCCTGATTTTAACCAGAGGAGAGCTTGGGAAGGGCCATGGTGGACTTTCTCCTCAACAAGATGGATTTGTTCTACCTTTGAGGTCAGGATGGTCATGGACATCCCCTCATAAGGGGACTTATAAGAAAGATGGGGACAGACATTTTAGTGGGACCTGTTGCCACAGGACAAGGGAGAACGGTTCTAAACTAAAAGAGGGGAGATTCAGGCGAGATATAAGGAAGAAATTTTTTACAATGAAGGTGGTGAAACCCAGGCCCAGGTTGCCCAGAGAGGTGGTAGATGCCCCATCCCTGGAAACATTCCAGGTCAGGTTGGACAGGGCTCTGAGCAACCTGATCTGGTTGAAGATGTCCCTTCTCATGGCAGAGGGGCGTGGACTAGATGGTCTTTAAAGGTCTCTTCCAACCCAAACCATTCTGTGATTCCGTGGTTTTATGATCATCCCCTACAACCAGGAGGGCTCTTACGGCGCAGGGTGTGCTGTCCCACTGACACGGCTCTGCAGGCACTCTTGGTGGTCTAATGGACCGCAGTTGGGGAACTCCTGCCCCCCAAACCTCCTGGAAGCCCCATGGTCTGCTAGATGGGTCCTCCTGGGAGCAGAAGCCAGTTCTACTGCACTTCACAGGCTCTCTGCAGAAAGACATCAATAGTCGTTTTCTGCTTTTCCAGCGGCCCCTTATCGACCTTCTGTCGCAAGTCTTGAAGGAAGATGCCTGAGATAAGATCCATGGGACCGCTTGGCTGCTCTGCATGGGGAGAGTCACGCACTTGTCTGAGCTCCAAGCAATTGCTACAACTCCCCTTTTCTTCTTGTCGCAAGGCGCGGGGTGGTGAAAACAGCCAAGACTGGGGAAAATGCAAAGTACAAACGAGGGTGTGGGGGATGAGGAATTACGAAACGCTCCACCAGCAAAGCCAGTTTCAGGATTTCTTCAATCTGCTCCCATTAGAAGTATCTGCTCCTCAACCCAGGACATCAGAAGGTCAGCTGGGCTGATCCTGCACCCACCAACAAGCTGTGCCAGTGCCACCCTCTCTAAAGGGGTACCGAGTCCCATACCCTGGGAGCTAAGGAAGTCAGGTGAGACCTCTCCCTAGAGAAGAAACAAGTGAGCATTTGGAAACAGAAGCCCTTTAGATGTCCACAGGCATAAGTGGCATCTTCTCTGTTCCCCCATTTGATGCTAAGGTTGCCCAAACACAAAGTTTTGGGAAAAACCTTTCCCTTATGGAGCTGCCTGTACTGATCTCTGCGTGAGGCACAGGTTCTGCTGTGCTCCAAAATCTTATTTGTTGGGTTCTGAAAACCCAGCTGAGCTGGGAGAGGTGGCTGTGTCAGGCTGCATCCACTAGCAATGGTCCTTCTCTCTCCATGGCCTTCTACTCATCCCTCCCAGGAGATCTGGTGAAGTCTTCAAGCTCGCTGAAGACGTACAAGGTGCCACCAGCCCATGCACCTCATAGAGGGATCCCTCTTCCCAGTTCCCTGACTGGGGTGGCCTGGTCTCAGCCTGGGTGAGAACATGCTGACAGCAACTCACGCTGCTCCCGTAGGAAGAAGCCACTGGTATGGGTCACTGCTGGTCCCATAAACAGCTGCTCAGATGAGGTGGCATAGGGGGAAAGGAGCTCTGGGCTGGAGCTGCTCCCACCAGCACGATTGTGTCCAAAGCTGTGTCCATAGGAGGCACCTCCCCTAATGTATTTTGGACAACTTGAAGGAGTCTATTTGGTGGCACCTACTCCTTTTACAGCGAGGTGGTGCTCTCAGCTGAGGAGGAGACTTCCATTCTCCTATTACCCAACCAGGACTCCCTGGGAGGATGGTAAGAAGAGATTAGTTTGTTTATCGCATCCAGTAAACGAAAATGTTGGTTATCCTCCTTGTCAGGCTCCTGAGGAACCCAGAGATACTTAACAGCAAATTGAATTAAAGGCCAGAGGAACAAAATCCTGTAGCCAGTCGTGGGAAACTCCTCCTACTCCTTTCCACTGTAGACAAGGGAAACCATGAAACATGACTCTCTCTCCCCAGATCTGGAACAGCAGAAGGGATTCCTGCGAAGATGGAAACCATTAAGAGGCAATTACTGGAGACAATGATGAAGAAAATCTGGTCACTCATCAATCCAGACACTGCAATCCAACAGTAGCCTGGTGGTTACACATCCCCTGACTGGAGGTGGATCTTCAGGACCCGAAGGTGGTTGAGACAGAGGGATAGAGCCACCCAGTCTGCACGCACAGGGAGACCCAGCCACCCAGACGGCCGGCTTCATCCTGCCTGGCCCGAAGACATAATAACCCCGGGAGAGGAGGATGTGATCTCATCCCAAGGGTCCCTGGGAAACACAAAACATGGAAAGAAGGAGCAGCGAGAGACCATCGCAGTTGATTGCGATGGGCTCCACCCTGGCTCGCCCGGACGCTCTCCGCTTTCCTGGCTCCGTGGAGAAAGCGAGCACCCGGCGGCAGACGCAAATAGTGGTGTTTACATCCCATTGAAAGGGTTTTTTGGGAACTAACAATGCCTGGTACGGAGGGCGAAGGAGAAAAACAAAACCACGCGAGGAGGAGGGACCATCCTGTGAGATGGTATCTGGCTTCGTTTCTTTATCTGCCCTAATTGCTTCCTCTGCCTTCTCCACGGGTCTCAGAGAAACAAGGCTGGCATTTCCCCTCCCCTATTTAAAATATGGCCATTATAGTTTTAATGCTGGGACTAAACGAGTTGCGTAGCTTTCCAAGAATCCATGTTTCTGCACATGAAACGCTCAACAGAGTACCCGGCCTCAAAGGCATCATCGGTGCTGCCCACCTTGTTTTGGTCTGTCCTCATCCGCTCCCACGTATCACCTGTTCTCCTTCACCTCAACTCCGCCCTTTGACTGAAACGATGCTGATTAAAGGGAATTTTTTCCCTGCCAGGAGCTTGGTCCTACAGACAGACACGTGCTCATCCCTCCTCTTTGCAGACCCTGCTCCCGCACGTGACCTCCTGCCACGGCTCCGAAGGTCCACATCGCCCCAGGCATCAGTGTACCCTGCCCGCTCCAAATCCCAGCTTTTCCAGGTCCTCAATCCTCCTTTTCTGGATTCCCAGGACATTTCCCCACTTGTTTGCTCTCCCCATTTCTCCTTCCTTCTCCCATGTCTCTGACTCCCAGTCTCCTCTTCCTCCCTCCTTCGCCTGCATCCCTCATCTCTCCTCCATCCTTTCCCCCTACAAACCACTTCCCAGTTTGCCCCAGTCCTACCAGATCGGAGACCAAACCACTGCTCTTTGCAGAAACACAGGGGGAGGACCAGAAGGGGACTTCTATGAGGAAATAAATCCCCTTCTTCACAAAGGACTTATTTTCTCTGGTCAGATCTGGCTTCATGGAGCGACCTGGGTGGAAGGGTGGCACAGGGTCAGGGTCCTTTGGTGCCTTTGGTCCCTTGGTGCCTTTGCTCATTCAATAAAGGAAAAATTCTGTCCCATTCTCTGACTAGGAGCCTAATCTTAAAAAATCCTAGCATCTCATTATACTGTCAAAGACCCTTTTTTTTTTTTGACTCAATAGGCTGATGCTTTTTAAAAGTGAGAGTGATTAAAAAAAAAAAAAAGAAAAAAAAAATAAAAGAAAAAACCCAACACGTTAAAAGATACAATTTTCTTTTCCAAACAGCACCACCCTCCTCGCTCGTCTGACTGCAGCCGGGAAGGTTTTCCTCTCTCTTCCTCTGAAGGAGACAGTGAAAAGGCAGTGCCCTCTTGAAGTTCAGACGTTAATTACCGTGTTAGAATATTTTGCTAAATTACACAGCATGGCCCCAGGAGATAACAGGCGCTAAGAGAAGGGAGGGGAGTGGATACCCGTCTACGCGCTGCACCGCAGACTCAGACGTGGGGGAAAGGCAATTAGACAGGGAGTATTTATCCTCCCTGCACCAACCCCCCCCGAGGCTCTCAGTCAGCAGCGCCTACCAAAGGCAGGGAAGCGATGGGAGCGTGCCAAGATTTTAAACGATGCTGAAACGGGACCGTCTCTGCCAACCAGACTGGAGGTAGGAGACAAGTCCTGCAGAGGAGCAACTGTCCTGCCTGCTGCCAGCCTGCCGGCTCTGCTCCCCACGGCCTCTGTGGGGCTGATTCACCACTCCTGGGGGTGTCTATCCTGGGATCTGCCCTGTTTAGCATCCTTATCCATGAATCTGGAGGAGGTGAGGAGCACGTTCTTGTGAAGTTTGGAGATGACACCAAGTTGGAGGGACCTGGGCGCTGCCCTCAGTCCCTCAGGGTTGGTAATGAGACTATAAAAGCATCTGTCTTGGAGTCAGGTCAATGCCCACATCTCCCTTATGGGTGGTGATGCTCAGGGTGACACCCTCAGGGTACCCACCCAGCCCCAGCAGCAATAACCCCCTCAAGGTGGAGAGGCCTCTGTGAAGTGGTCCTGCAGCCACAGCCTCCTGCACGGAGGAGTTTTGCACTTTAATTAGTCTCTCTGTGATGAGCTGCTTCCCGGAGTTTGCTCTGCACTTGCCCCAACAGACCCGTTCGATGCACCCATGGGTGCTCAGAGTGGGACGGTGCCCTGTCACCCCTGGAATCCAATCCCCTTGTATCTAAGCTAGGACATAACAGGTGGACAACCAGATGGGTAAAAAACCTGGTGGGATGGTTGGACTCAGAGGGCTGTAGCTATTGGGTTACAACCCAACTCTGCCTGGAGGCCAGTGATGAGGAGAACTGAGGTGTCTGTCTCAGGACCTGCCCTGTTTAGCATCCTTATGATGACCTGGAGGAGTTGAGGAGCACACTCTTGTGAAGTTTGGAGATGACACAAAGTTGGAGGAACCACTCAATGTGCTCGAGGAGCTGCCATCCAGAGGGACCTCAGCAGGCTGGAGAAAGGAGTCAAGAAGAACCTTAAACATTGAACAGGAAAGAAGCCCTGCGCAGGAGAAGAGCACAGGGGAAGGGGTAAGGGCTGGGATAGGGTTATTATCGGGGGTGAGAGGGGGCAGAGCCCACCCTGTGGGACCCCAATTGGTAAGGTGCCTTGAGGAGACCACAGTGACATTGCCACCTGGCATCTTCTAGAGCTTTAGGTCCCGCAAGCCAGTTTTTCCACCTCCTCGCTCTGCTGCTGTAGGCAACTGCTCAGGTTACCTGACTGCTGAATGGCGTCATAAAAATAAACAAATGCATCCAAAGCAGCCCTCGCCACCAACCACCTTGACTGCAATTGGTTGGCGGAGGGTAGAGGGCTGGCAGGAAGGTGGCAGTTCCCAGGCCCAGAGGCATCTCCTGGGTTGGCATACCAGCAATGTCTGCCAAGATCGAGACACAAGAGCCAAACCTCCCGACACCATTCACAGAATCACAGAATGATAGGAGTTGGAAAGGACCTCTGGAGATCATCTAGTCCAACCGCCCTGCCAGAGCAGGGTCACCCAGAGCAGGTTGCACAGGAACGTGTCCAGGCGGGTTTTGAATGTCTCCAGAGACAGAGACTCCACCACCTCTCTGGGCAGCCTCTTCCAGGGCTCTGCCACACTCAAAGCAGCAAAGAAGTTCCTCCTCAGGTTTAGATGGAACTTTCTATGTTAAAGTTTGTGCCTGTTCTGTCTTGTCCTGTCACCAGGCACCACTGAAAAAAGACTGGCCCCATCCTCCTGACATTCACCCTTGAAGTATTTATAAGTGTTGATCAGATCCCCCCTCATTCTTCTCTTCTCCAGACCAAAAAGACGCAAGTCCCTCAGCCTTTCCTCGTAAGAGAGATGCTCCAGGCCTCCAATCATCTTTGTAGCCCTTTGCTGTCTCCTCTCCAGCAGTTCCCTGTCCTTCTTGAACTAGCAAGCCCAGAACTGGACACAGTGCTCCAGATGGGGACTCACCAGGGCAGAGAAGAGGGGGAAGATGACCTCCCTCGACCTGCTGGTCACACTTTTCTTGATGGACCCCAGGATGCCATTGGCCTTCTTGGCCACAAGGGCACATTGCTGACTCATCTGTCCCTGCTTCTGCAGAGCATGACCGTGGCTCCAAGCTGGCTACAATCCTTCCTTCCCTGCAGACCTCAGCCACCACCAAGAGCTGCGCCACGTCCCTCAGGACCCAGTCCTAACACATCTTCTCCCCAGCAGCACCAGGGGATGAAGAGGGGAGGGCAGTGAGCTGGACTGGCCCATGCCAACCCCGTTGACACACACGTAGCCGTGGGCAGCACGGAGCTGGATGAAGACCAGCCAGCTCCAACCATGCTTAGGAAAGAGCTAGGAAAGGCCAAAGTGGTGATAATCAGCGAACAATAGATGGCAAATAATATTATTTATTATCTCCATGTCTTCAGTAGCCACGGGGCACTTGTTGCACCAAGCACAGAGCTCTGGAGTGCTCCTGTCCCACTGATGGTTCAATTGACATCTGCTGGTCCCAACCCATTTTCTACATTTTGCTGACTCTGCTGAAGGCCACAGAAAAGAAGAAAGATGGCCAGGCTGCAGGAACTAAAGTCCCTTGGTTGTCCTCCTGCTTTTAGTTGGTTCTGGGGGACGTGCAACGTGAAGTATTGTTGGAGCAGGGTTGAACGTGGTCCTTGGTGTTTGGGCATGGGGCAGAGGCTTTGGGACAGCAAGGATGTCAGTGTGTTCACTCCCCACCATCCTGGAGGGGTAGAAGATGTACAGGGACAAATTTGCTGTGGTTTTGCGAAATAAAGTGAGGCCAGAGTTGAGAGCATGTGGGCTGGGAGAAGACAGTGGGACATGCCTCTTGCTTAGACCATCAAGCGCGGGAGCCAGGACAACTTCCTAAAAGTGCTAAAAGCGTTTTCATCGAGCCCGATAAAAGACTCAGGGAGGAACGCGGTCCTGGAAGATGCCACCACTGGTCCTATGTGAGGACAGGCAGGGCTGGAAGCAGGCAAGGGCTAAGCCCGCGGTGCTCTGTCTGCAGCACAACCATCCCCAGGGAAAGCCTTTCCCCAGGAACAATGCCCTCTTCCAGCTCGCCCTCAATTCCCCGAAGCTCCAAGGGAAGAATAGGAGGAAAGCTCTTTCTTTTGTTTCTATTTAACTTCTCTCCTTTGTTATTCTTTTCCCAGGCTCCCCAGATTTGACGGCAGCAGTAGTCCTCTGGTTCTCATCTGCAAAGCCTGTCTCCTCTGCTCACCGTAAAAATCCCTCCTTAGCCCTGAGAATCTTCGATGCCATTCTTTGGGCTGGGCTTGGGCATCCCATTTCCCTTCTCTAACTTAAACTACGCAATATTCCGAACAGAAAAACATGTTTCAATCTAAAGCACCACCCAAACTCACCATGCTCCATCAAAACACTTTGAGGAGAGCTGGACCCACCTTTAACTTCTCTCGGCAAACCACCTCTTTGCCTAAAATCCCAATGTTGACCCCACCAGACCTTGTTGAGAAGACACTCTCTGCCTGCACAAATATCACCCCCACTCACAGAATGGTTCTGGAAACTAAACTTTTTCATTCTTTGGGTATCCAGCTCCTGGGAGAGGCAGTCACCATCTCAGGCATGGTGGCAGACCCTTCCTTCTCCCCCCACCCTGTTTTCTAGCAGGCACCTCAAGCAATGGGCGCAGAGGAGGATCATAGAATGGTTTGGGTTGGAAGGGACCTTCAAGATCATCCAGTTCCAACCCCCCTGCCCTGGGCAGGGACACCTCCCACCAGACCACGTTGATCAAAGCCCCCTCCAACCTGGCCTTGAACCCCTCCAGGGATGGGGCAGCCACAGCTTCTCTGGGCAACCTGGGCCAGGGTCTCACCACCCTCACAGCAAAGAAGTTCTTCCCCAGATCTCATCTCAATCTCCCCCCTTTCAGTGTCAAACCCTTCCCCCTCGTCCTATGGCTCCCCTCCCTGATCCAGAGTCCCTCCCCAGCTTTCCTGGAGCCCCTTGAGGGACCGGATGCGGCAGAGTTCCCTGGGATGGGGGTACAGCGTGGACCACATTTGTGCCAAGGGGCACAGCCACTCCTTTGGCTCCCAAAACACTGCCTGGGAGAGGCGGCAGCTCTGACCCAAATTTCCTTTGCTGGGATTAAACACCCGTTGCCGTGGCTGACCTGAAAACGCAGCAGTCTGCCCGCTTCCCCGAGGATGGTGATGAACGCCCGTTCGATTAACCAGCAAACCCCAGCATTTATCACTCCGGCCTCGCCTGAAATGAACTTCTCTTTTGATTTATTTTTTTTTTTTTCCCCCCAGCCCACAAACCCAACCCATCCACACCGCTCAATAAATAACACCGGCGCTGCCACCCGATGCCCCAGCCATGTCCCCGGCTCCTCCTCATCGGACCACCCAGCACGGGTGTCCTCGCTGCCATCCTCGCTTCCTCCCACCTGGCCCAGCTCCGCAATTAATGATGGTGTTAATAACCTTTTACTAGGAGTGATTGGTGGGGCGGGAGGAAGAAAAGGAGCTGGAGAGAGGAAGCTTTGCAGGGGGAAGGGAAGAGACGTTCCTGCCTTGGTCATCAGGCAACTTTCCCCTTCCTCCTGCTCACTCCCTCGCTGACCTTTTGCGGAGTTTGGCAAAGCTACAAAGGAAAAGGGAAAAAGGGGAAAAAAAATAAGAGAGAGAAACTAAAAAGCAAGAGGAGCTGGAAGGACAGGCAGAGGGAGAGGTGTTACCTTGCCTCTTGTAATGATTTATCGTCAAAGGTTGGGTGGATGGAGACAGAGGGAGCACAGAGGGGCTTTGCTGGGGGACACACAAGAGGGAAGGAGTTAGGAGTGAGGGGCTGAGATTGTACACAGGGAAGGGTAAAAAACCTATAATGAGCCCTACTACACCTTGTGAACCTGTCCCGAGGCACATGAAGGTCCCAAACCTTACAGGCCATAGTGGCACCTCCTCCTGCCCTGGGACACCAGCCCATGTGCTTTATGAAGCTCGCCAAGGGATGAGCACTCTGCAGGATTAGGGAGTTTCCACCATCTCAGGAACACCTGGCAGGGCCAACCTGCGCCAATGTCCCTGTCCTCTCCTGGGTGCAGCTGGAAGAGCTCATCACTACCTCCTTGGCTGTGTCTACTGCCTGGCTTTGGCTCTGACAACCGTCTCAGTGCCTGGCACCTCTCACTGCTGCTATATAGGTGGTCCTGGTCTCCTGGGTTGGGCCTGTGCGTCAGGATTAGCCAATGGTGGCAAAAAATGGTGGCAAGATGAAAGCCCATCCCAGACCCACAGGTCACAGACTCCCGCAGAGCGAGGAGTCACACATCAACCATTTTGGGGTAGGAGAGTTGGAAGGCCCAGGTTCACCCATGCCAGCTAAGCTAAGAGTCTTCTTCTCTGACATAGGACACCATTGGGACAGAGCTGTCCTGCTAAGGAGCAGAGAGATGTATTTTTAAGAAGCAAATTTATGCATGACGTCTTGATATAATTAGTAAAGGCTTTTTATGGAGCTGCCCTGCAGCAAGAAAATATCCCTGATACATGAAATTCATGTCCTTCTGCACACCTCTAGATCGCCACCGTGTCCCCACATACCGGCGAGGTGACAAGAGGGACCGTGATGGCACGGCAAGGGCAGACAGGAGTGGGCAGGGAAAAATCCTGGCAGAATCGGGGCTGGGATGTGTCATGATTGTGATGGAAAGCGGAGGGGAACGGGGACTTTGCCAGACGCCGAGATCTTCCCCGTAAGGTGACACATACCGCCGTGGGCAGGGATTTTGGGGAAGTTAGGCTATTCTTAGCGTCCTTCTCCCACCTCCTCCTCTGGATATGTGTGCCTCATCACGATGCCTGGACTCTTTCTCACCGCTACAGTCACCGTCTGCGAACCCTACCCACAATATAACTGCGAAGAGAAAATGTTTATGATGTGTTTGCATTCAGAGGAAACTTCCCATACGTGTAAAAAAAGTCATCACCGGCACTTTCTTTATCCTTCCCTTGCCCGAGGTCTAGGGGAGAACTTATTTTACAGTGAGTTATTTATGGCCCGACAGAAGCTCTAGTGACAATTTGAGATTCACAGCTCCAACCCTGGGCAAGGAAGCTGAATTTTTCTGAGAAAGTCTTCTCCAGACAGCAGCAGGAGACAAAACCGTCTTTAGAACAGCATGGGGGAAAGCCCTCTCCTGCTCTATCAAACATTAACACTTGAGTTGCCCTTTCTGACGGTCCTCACTGAGGTTTCTGCCACCACCTTGAACCGTGGGGAGCTCAGGCTCTGAAATGAGCTCATCAGGAGCTCAGGTTTTGCAATGTCCCCAGCCCTGCTGGCAGGGCTGGCTTTCTGCTGCACTAGGTGGGGAGTAAGGACAAATGGGACCTCATTGCTCTTCCTCTTTCCTCCCTTCCGTCTGTTTCATCTATTCAGGTGGCTTCACCTGCTTTTTAGAAGCTTTTTAGCCACTTCAGTGGGGATTTTTGCAACATTGGGATTTGCAAACTCAAAGGTTGGGTTTGCAATCCCAACACTTGGGCTCTGCAAACCCTTGGAGAAAGGGGTCTTGCTTGGAGCACATGCTGTTAAGTAGCAGAAACACAATATGCAGGAAAAACCCAAAAGACGTAGGTCCTTTTGAGCTGGGAAGTGTTGATGGTGGCAAAGCAAACCTCTAGGAATCCTAAAGCAAACATCTGTGGATCATGGGCACCTCAGCAATGGCTTGGAGAGGAGAAAGGTGGAGAAGGAGAAACTCTGAAGCCATTTACCTCCCTGAGGCAGGTATAAATGGGGCAGACGAGGACTCGAAAGGGTTCTCCGGTGCTGCTCCTCATGGTGCCGAAGACCTCGCAGAGAAAGGTGATGAACCCCAGCCAGCGCTCCACGTCCCGCTGCTGCAACTCCTCCCGCATGGTGAAATCCTTCTGCAAGAGGGACAGAGACAACAGGCTGCATCAGCAAAACCGCATCGCCATGGGAGAGGCAACGGCCATCTAGAGAGAGAGAATTAGGAGGAAATTGAAACTCGGGGTGGGGGTGGGGGGGGAGAGGAAGACAGACAGACAGACTGACTCTTTAGTAACAGCGGGGAGATTACTCAACGCCCGCGGAGCGGCTGGAATTTCAACACAGCAAAGCCACCAGAAAGCAGGTACTGTAGAAATATCACCAACCCCTGCAATAACTGTCACAGCTTGCGCTAGAGACGGTGTCCCCCGTGCCCTGCCCTCTCCCTCGGACAGACACGGGGGACTCTTTTGCATACACACAGCAAAGATCATATAAAAGCAGCAACAAAGAGGTTAAATCACAGAATGATAGAATTGTCCAGGTTGGAAGGGACATTTAAGATCATCGAGTCCAACCATCATCCCAACACTGACAAAAACCACCACTAAACCCCTCAGCACCATGTATGCCTGGGTTTTAAATACCTCCAGGGATGGTGACTCCACCACTTCCCTGGGCAGCCTCTTCCAAGGCTTGACAACCCTCTCAGTGAAGAAATTTTTCCTAATACCCATCCTAAACCCTCCCCTGGTGCAACAACCTGAGGCTGTTTCCTCTTGTCCTGTTCCCTGGGAGAAGAGACCGACCCCCCCTGGCTACACCCTCCTTTCAGGGAGTTGTAGAGAGCAAGAAGGTCTCCCCTCAGCCTCCTTTTCTCCAGGATGAACACCTCCAGCTCCCTTGCCCTTCTCTGGACGTGCTCTAGCACCTCAATGTCTTTCTTGTAGTGACGGGTCCAAAACGAAATGCAGAGGAAACTCAATGAAAGCTGGTGGCCTTGCTGGACTTGGTGCTCCAGGTGGACCTGCCCAGCCTGCTCATTCCCTTATCTTCAGCAGACCCATCTGGGGGCATCCTAATGGCCTGGCTGCTCCCTGGGGTCTCACAAAGTTACGGCAGAGACTGGCTCCCTGCCCGACCAGAAGAAGATCAGGGCAGCCTGGGCTTGGCATTAAAAGGTCACCCTGCTCCTGAGCTGACGGTTGCCATGACCGAGGATTATGCGAATGACGTGATTTATGGAGCAACATCAAGAAGAAGCACGCAGGGAGACAGAAGCGTGGGGAGAAAAAAAAGGGTTTGCCCGAAGGTAGGATGTGAAAGGGGATGTGTGTGTTGGGAATGGGCAGCAAAGAGCGAGGGGCAACACAGAAAAGCGAATTAAAAACTTTCTTTCTGGAGGATGGCACGAGAGAGTGCATCGCACTCAGAGCCAAGAGGGTTTTTCCCTGGGCTCTCGGTGACGCTGCAGAGCTTCTTGCAAGATGCCCCGCGCGATTTTGCTTGTCTGTCTCCATAGTGACCTCTCCTCGGCATTAAAAATCAGTAGACACCGAGCAGGGGAAAAAGAAAGAACGGGACAAGTTCGTTCTCAACACCGTACGTTCCCAGTGCGGGTTGCACAACGTTCAAAATCCGGCAACTCTAATAAATGATCTTTTATCTTTGTCATCTGGGTTTATTCCTACTGCTTGAGAAGAAGGGCTTTGCTGCTGAGAACCAACACCACCACCACCACCCCCCCCCACCATCCCTCTGCAAAGCCAGGGAGAGAGAGAGAGAAAAGCCACCGCACCGAAGTTCGCTCTCACGGCCCGGCCAAACACCCGGGAGGATCTTTCTTTTGAAGCAAAGGTAAGTAAAGCAGCTGCTAAAGAAATCCAGGCAAAAAAAAACCCGTGAGGATTATTTTCACGGCCCGACCGTACGCACAGAAGATCCAAGACGGGAGCTCTCGATATGTTTCATTACAAAAGGGAAAAAAAAAACAAAAAAAAAAAAAGAAAAAGAAAAAAATCATCTCTTTGCATATGCAGGAAAAGGACTTGTAAAATAACTGAGGCACTTGTTAACCAAACAGTGATGACTAATTCTTCTCTACACCCGTTTCTATAAGGCAATTGCCCAACTGTGTCTGCGACTCCGGAATCAACCTGTAGCCAAATCCTGCTGGGTCTTTGCAGACTCTCCGGGGGAGTTTGCAGGGTTTGTCCTTTCTTTCTCCAGCCAGTCCCCCAGGGCGGTGACGGAGGAGAGAGTTATTTGCCAGCTCAGGTTATCACCCCAGGGTTACCAAATTACTCGTACTGGAGTTTTCACTTGAATTTTACTTTAAAAAAAAAAAAGAGTCAAAGGCAAATGACAAACCTGAACATAGGAAGTTCCATCTAAACATGAGGAGGAACTTCCTTCCTTTGAGGGTGGCAGAGCCCTGGAAGAGGCTGCCCAGAGAGGTGGTGGAGTCTCCTTCTCTGGAGACATTCAAAACCTGCCTGGACGTCATCCTGTCCAGCCTGCTCTGGGTGACCCTGCTCTGGCAGGGCGGTTGGACTGGATGATCTCCAGAGGTCCCTTCCAACCCCTGCCTGTCTGTGATTCTGTGACCTCCTGACTATTGAGAAATAGTCCAAAGACCAAGCAAGAGCATCCCATGCCCCTTATCTGCACCATCAGGGATCTCCAGCCTCACCCATAGAGGTCACCCACTGGCCACTTCCACCCTGGGACAAAAAGCACCCTTTGAACCCTGGAGCTCTTCCTTGATGCTCCGAGACCTCTCCATCTCCTGGCACCAAGCTATCTCCTGCATCTCATGCAGCATCCCACCCGTCTCCAGCCCCCGGGCCATCCTGCCCCTCCTGGGCTGGATGCCTACCAGCAGCCCTCTTGTCCTGCCTGGCAAGGTCCATGCTGATGTGCCCGGGGAACTGGGCCATATTTTGGGATTCCTGGGGCATGCTGGGAAATTCCTAGCAGCTTGGGATAAACGTATGGGCTCTGTGGTCCCAGATTACTGGGAAAGAAAAAAAAAACCACCGCAGGAAACCCTCCTCCTTCCTGTTCCTGTTTCAAACATATCGCCCTGCTCCACAGCTTTGTAAGAGAGAAAACTGACTCTTCAAGTTTTTCTCTTAAAAAAAATATTTTCTGTAAAAAAACCCCATCAAACCAACCAACCAACCAACCAACCAAAAAATGTCCATAAAACAACCACCAAACCAAACTCAGCAGTCCTGGGTCAGGAGCTGGAGAGGGAGTGATGCCACTACCCAGCACCCTCTTTTTTTCATCCTACAGCACCCAGTGGGTGATGCCACCCAGCGGAGCCATCAATAAACGCTCTGCCCCCAACTTTGTAGCTGAAGAAGACCCCTGCAAAAGAAAAGGGACTGCTGTCTTCTCCCACCCCCCTCCTCAAGTCATGAAAAAGCTTGTGCAGACTTTGATGGACCCCCATGAAGGATGGAACACGGGATGGATGCAGAGGTCACCAGGAACATTTTCACCCAGAATGTGATACTGCGGAGGGAATAGTTTTGTTCCATTTGCAACCTCCGGTTGGGCCAAACTTCACAAAAGCAGATTGTTTGCATGTACTCTGCCAAAGGGGGGAGTGACACTGATTCCTTTGACAAAGTAGGAAAAGCGCCTTGCCAGAGGTAGGAATTGTGGTTTTTGGACCATGTCTGCTTACGGGCAAGAGTTGGGCTTGCCAGGAGCTGAATCTCCATGGTAGCCAGACTTGCAGTGCCAGGGGTCTCCTGAAGCAGCCTGAAAGACCCATCCGCTTTGGTCCTGCAAGGTGGTGCTACACCAGTGTCATGGCGAGCACAAGGAAGGTGGCCTGGGGAGCTTTGTCCTTACATTTGGCCTTCAGACAGCAGGTTTGACCACAACCATGGCACGCATAGATGGGCAAGCCAACATGAATGCCACCCATGCAGAAGTGTCCCACCTCCCTCAGGGTGCCCACATTTGAGGAGACCACTGCTGTCATCAAGTTGGTCAATGGAGTTACGGGTGCCGTTCACCTGGCTGCACGTCAGCCACGCTCCCAGCAGGACCCATCATGCTGGGCATGGAGAACGTGGAGAGCAACTCAATCGCTTCTCCAAAGGGTGTGCAACCAAAACGGATGAGCCAAACCAACAGCGTGAGAGAGGTGAAGAGCTAGCCGGTAGTGAATAGCGTCTCGGCAGAGAACAAAATCCATGTCCCGCGTGCCCAGGGGACATCCGATGGAGCCATGCCCTGACACACAGACCTCCACACCACTGATGAGAAGCCTTTGAGGAGGCTGAAGAGCGCTGAAACCAGACGGCCGGGTCACTGCCCTGCCCAGTGAACTTTTATTTGCTCTGGAAATGCCTCACGGAGTTATATAAAAATAACCTGTGGATTGGCTTGCCCCATGCTTAGGTGGTGATGTCAGGGCAGTAAGCAAATTATCTTTCATCAGTTTGGCTGTATTTTTAAACACAAATTGTATTACTAATTTGGGGGTGCCATGGCCTGTAGATAATCTGGGCGCATTTACTGGATGACCTTCCTTCAGCGCCGATAGTTTAAAATAAAATGTATTTATACCAGGTAGGAGGGTTGACCTCTCTTCTCTGCCTGGTTTGGGAGAAGAGTTCATCGGGAAACCACGCTGCAAGTGGGGGGATGCCAAGGAGACCTCTAAAGAGGTCTCATACAGGACAAGTTTGGGGCATAAACCTGAAGGCCAAGCATGCTCATCACGTTGGGCCTCATATGGTGTCCCCAGCACAGGAAGGACACGGACCTGTTGGAACGAGTACAGCGGAGGTCCACAAAGATGATCAGAGGACTGGAGCCCCTCTCCTATGAGGAGAGGCTGAGAGAGCTGGGGGGTTCATCCTGGAGCCCCTTCCAGTCCCTAAAGGAGGGCTCTAGGAGAAATAAGGAGGGACTCTTTATGAGGGAGGGGAGCCAAAGGACAAGGGGGAAAGGTTTTAAACTGAAAGAGGGGAGATTGAGATGAGATCTGGGGAAGAACTTCTTTGCTGTGAGGGTGGTGAGAGCCTGGCCCAGGTTGCCCAGAGAAGCTGTGGCTGCCCCATCCCTGGAGGGGTTCAAGGCCAGGCTGGATGGGGCTTTGAGCAACCTGGTCTGGCGGGAGGTGTCCCTGCCCAGGGCAGGGGGGTTGGAACTGGATGATCTTTAAGGTCCCTTCCAACCCAAACCATTCTACGATTCTATGGGTAGGTCAGGGGTGGCCCATGTTCATGCATGATAGATGGGCCATGGCTCAGCCTACCCTCTGATGTCCCCCGTTGGACACTTTCTAAGCTTGGCTGAAGCTCCTCATCTCAGTGTAGGTGCAGCTCATGCAACGCTATCCCTTCTTGGCCCAGACACGAGACCTCATCAAGACCAGGACCAAGCCAGAAGAGCCAAAAGGACTGGCTACTCCATGGGAGAGGAGGAAAATCCATCCTCTACCATTTTTGGTGGGCAGCAGAGCCAAGTGGGACCAGAAGGAGCATTTTGCCATCGGATCTAAGCCCTTGCTCCAGCCCAGACAGCTGCGGCCGAAAATTCATCCCTTGGGAGTTCACCACGCTATTTTTTTTTAAGACGAGTCCCAAATAACTTTTCCCCAGATCTGGGCCCACCGGCTTATGGCTGACTCCGTCAGCAGCGCGTTAGAGGGCAAAAGTTTAGCGTGGGCTAAAAAGGAGGGTTAATTTAAGCATCGCCACCTTCTGATGGAAAAAAAAAAAAAAAAAAAAAGAAGACAAAGTTGGGCTTGTTGCTCTGTAAACACAAGGGCTCTTCCTCCGGCAGCTCCGCTGTCCCCTGGTCTGCTGTTTATTCAGTCAGCGTCAAGGAGGCAGGAAATACTGAGTCAGAAATACTGGGCAAAAAGAAATATATAACGCTTAGATATCAGTGCTAGGCGCTATATAAAAAGCTGTGTTAAATACTTGATCTTACTGGCAACGTGCTACAAAAGGCTGGAGCCTTAAATGGCTCTTTGGAAAGGACCGAAGAGAAATAAAATGGGTTGGAGGAGGGAGGTGGTGGGTAGAGGCTGGGACAGCATCCATCCCTTGTGGCTGTCCTGGAGGAGGACACCCTCCTCCCCAACCCTTCCTAGAAAGTGCTCCAATAAATGACATTTTGTACACTTAACATTGCTGCATTATCAGGGAATCACAGAATGGGAGGGGTTGGAAGGGACCTCTGGAGATCATCCAGTCCAATCCCCTGTCAAAGCAGGTCCACCCAGAGCAGGTTGCACAGGAACGTGTCCAGGTGGGTTTTGAACGTCTCCAGAGATGGAAACTCCACACCCTCTCTGGGCAGCCTCTTCCAGGGCTCTGCCACCCTCACAGGAAAGAAGTTCCTCCTCATGTTTAAGTGGAACTTCCCATGTTCAAGTTTGTGCCTGTTCCCTCTTGTCCTGTCCCTGGGCACCACTGAAAAAAGACTGGCCCCATCCTCCTGACACCCACCCTTGAAGTATTTATAGGCGTTGATCAGATCCCCCCTCAGTCTTCTCTTCTCCAGACTAAAAGACCCAAGTCCCTCAGCCTTTCCACATCAGAGAGATGTTCTAGTCCCCTCATCATCTTCGTAGCCTTATTATTCCCCGTTTATAATTTAAATAATTCTTGTGTTTAGGTCCTGGCGTGGAGGAGGCTCTGGAGCATGGCTTTGCCTTCTGGGGAGTATAACCCAGTGAGATGAGTAGTTTAGAGCACTGATGTTCAGAAGAAGCTCAAGAGGTGCTGGAGAAACCTGTGGCAGCACCAGGGAGTGATCAAACACATCCTCCCATGGATGTCCAGGGTCTCACTGAACATCTCAAAGCAGAGCTACCACCCACAGCCTCATCGGGAACATCTCACTCCACATGGACACCACTACACAAGTTCCTTCACTGTGCTAAAGCACTGGAGAAGGTGAGACACGAGGTGGGACCATCAGCTCTTCCATGGGCTCTGCTCTTCCTCCAACCACCCACAGCAACACTCCCAGTACTGCATTGACACTCCCTGAGGCGTGAACCATACCGAGACCCCACCACCCCATCCCTGTCCATGCTACTGCCACCACAGGGACAATAAGACAAAGCAGAGTAAGACGATGATAGAAACCCTGCTTTGCGCCAACAGCTTCCACGCAGGAAACAGCAGCGCAGGAGACTGAGGTTTGTTTCCAGTCCTGTGGGGGCTCCCATCACCTCTGTACCCTGATTTCCCAGCTGGCAAACGGGAACGATTTACTCACCTTCCTCTGCAAAGTGCTTTGGGGCGTGTGACTGAGACACGCAAATCACGGCAGTTATTATTACTCCAACAAAGGAGCTATTGACATTTAAAGCAGATAAAGCTTTTAAATTACAGATGACACCCTGTGCCCAGCCTTCGCAAAGGTCCCGGCTTCACCCACCCATGAGGCATTTCACTCCCACAGACTTTCATCACGCCGTTTCCTCCAAGCTGGATCTGTACCAGATGAAGGTGCAGCGGCTTCTTCTCGGGGTCACTTTGGGAAGTGCAGCAAATCCTACCAGTGGCCTTCAGCGTGGACTTGGTTTCACGATGGCCACAGCTTGGTGAAGGTTTCTAATCACAGAGGTCTCCAAAATGCGTCGCATGGTGAAGGTCCAGGTTACCAGGACTGTGACCACTGCCCTGTGGGCACCTACCACCCATCAGCCGACCACCAGATGATCTATAACTTGCATTAAATGCCACTGACTGATTCTACAAGAACAACTCACCAGAGATCTTGCAGCCATCGGACAGACACAAATAGTGCTTATTCTTCTCAAAAGGATTTGGGCAGGAAGGCGAAAGTAAGGTCAGAAAACTCCTGGTTCTTCTAAAGGAGATGCCAAGGAAATTCCCAAGATTAGGAACATCCATGAATTTCAAAATCCTCATGTTTGGGTAACCGAGTCAGCTGACAACCAGAGCCAACAGGAGCTGTGGGTACTTCCTGTGTCTCCAAACACCCTGAGGTGACCAAGCGGGTGGTCACTTGAACTTCCTGCCCCCTGGTCTCACCACGACCTCACCGTCTGGCTCCAAATCTGGGATCGAGAGCAACGACCCACCCAACGTGGGCGTCTCACGGCTTGACCCAGCAATGTCTCCGAGGTCCTCAGAGGCTGCAGAGGCGCAAGCAGTTAATTATTGATTTAGTTGAGGTTTAAAGTGCCCTGGTGGGGACATAATGATGGATGTGCCAACAGAAAAGCAATGGTGATAACCTAGCAGTTTCTAGAGATCTTGGAGCACTGTCTCAGTGGAAGCTCTGAGATGACCAGGAGGGTGAAGCAGCATGGTCTGCACACCACAAACACCATTTTGTCTTGGTGTAAAAATCTTCTTTAATGACCCTCTGAGTGCAGAGAAAGCAGAGTGAGGAGAAGAGGCAGCTCAAAGGAAACCCCCTGGTCTCCTGTTATCTCCTTCTCCTTTTCTCTTGTGGAGGGGAAGCATCAGAATTGAGATGTGGCCACATCCTGGGAAGACCAGAAGACCTGTCCCACAGGTCAGCAGAGTTTACCGTTCAATTGGAGCAAACCTCATTTCCACCAGAACACATTCGCCTCTCTGCTGAGTTACCAACACTTATCCCATGTTATCCATGTTTCTCCAAGTAATTTTCAAGTAGGACAATACACAGAGCAGAAATACTCTGGAAAAGAGAGTGGGATGCTCTGGGAGCTCTAGTTGCTTCACCGGAGGATGTCTGCCAGCACCTCCTCCACCAGTACCTAGGTGACAGAGTTGTCTTCCTCCTTACTTCACTTTTTATTGCTGCCTTTCCTATCTAGCACCTTCCCGGATTCCCAAACACGTGCCAGGGTGTCAGCTCGGCTGGATAACAGCACTTTATCACCACTTTAAAGCCCTGTTATCCCAGGAACCCAGACACAACCGCACAGCAAAACGTCATCGCCTGCCCCGGCCAGATCCTACAGCGAGCAGAGGGACACGGACCAACAGGAGGACACACGGACACAGGGAGCTAATGATACCCTTTGAGAGCCAGAAGCCAACCTCTCAGTCCTGTGGAGAGGAACTGGTGGAAAAACAAGGGGCCACGAAGAAATACAAATTAATTTTCTTGCTGGGTTGTCGTCAGAATAGCAAGGACCCAGTTCGACCCAGTTCAACCCAGTTCGACCCAGCCCTGCAGACACACCATGGCTGTAATGCCCGGAGGAGGCAGCTCCCACTCGGCAGGTTGGCTCCTCCGGAGTGTTGCAGAAGATCCTCATTATATTTGTTTATAATGAGTCCCGGTGCTGCGGGAACCCTGAGGCAGCGACGTGGCCTTTGCCTTTGTGAGCGCGCGTGGGAAAACCTCGGGCCACCTTCGGATGTTGGGACAGGTTGTGAATCCTCTCCCGGGCAGTCATGCCCTGAGATGGGGACAAAGCATCCGTGTCCCAAGAGCATCCCGTCACCAGGTCAGCAATCCCTTCCCTGCTACACGGAGGTGGTGGGAAGAGAGGGAATCAAGCACAGTGGATCCCTGCCCATCCCAGCATCCCCAGCATGGAAAAATATATTAATATAAATGTCCTTGCCCACAGGCCACGTTCCCCAAAGCATGAGCTCAGCATAAAACCATGCTGGTTTGAAGAAAACCCCCCAAAAAGTGTGTAGGGGATGTTTTATATGGGTGGGAATGGTTTGATGGGCAGTTTTCAAGCCCTTCCCAGCATCAGGGCAAGGTCTGAGCCTCGACACCATCCCCAGCATCTACTCAGAGGCCACTTCTGTCCCTGATAAAATGTCCATCCCATGCCCAATGTCAACTTGGGATGACAACGAGGACCTCGATGGAGCCTGATGGATGGATCCTGCTTGCAAATGCCACATGGACGTGCTGAGGGGTCTACGGGGACAGGCCAAGTTTGCAAACAGGGATATAAGAGGAGGAAAAAGTGGCCGTGGAGGCAGGTGCTGCATCATCCAGGCACTGTGGCTGGATCATCACAGAATCACAGGATGATGTGTGGTTGGAAGGGACCGCTGGAGATCATCTAGTCCAACCCTCCTGCCAAAGCAGGTCCATCCAGAGCAGGTTACACAGGAACGCACCAAGGCGTGTTTCGAATACCTCCAGAGAACGATCTCTCTGGGCAGCCTCTTCCAGGGCTCTGCCACCCTCAAAGGGAAGAAGTTCCTCCTCATGTTCAGATGGAACTTCCTATGGTCAAGTTTGTGCCCGTTAGCTCTTGTCCTGTCACTAGGCACCACGTTCCTGGGTGTCTGGGAGCTAGCAGCAGGATGCTTTCCCTGTGGGATGCTAAGACCTTTCTCACGAGTCAGTGATTGGTGGTGCTTCACCATGGAGTGGGACCATCAATCTGCTGAACTGGCTGGGGAGTGTAAGACACCAAGGCTTGACCTCTGCTTCTCTGCAAGCCAGGACCTATCGATGAATGAAGCCCTGGTAGCCTCCCCCATCTCCAAAACCTGCCCCTAAGGTGGAAGCCCCCGAGCTGGTTGGTGCAGGAAAGCAGACAACCTTTGGGTGGACCTCAATGCACACAGATGGCTACAAACACGTCCCAAGAGGCATGAGGCATTATAGAATTGAATGTTTTGGGTTGGAAGGGACCTTTAAAGGCCCTCTAGTCCAACCCCCCTGCCATGGGCAGGGACATCAACTAGATCAGGTTGCTCAGAGCCTCATCCAAACTGGCCTTGAATGTTTCCAGGGATGGAGCATCTACCACCTCTCTGGGCAACCTGGGCCCATCTTTCTTCTAAGCCCCCTTTAGGGACTGGAAGGGGCTCTATGATATCCCCGGAGCCTTCTCTTCTCCAGGCTGATCAACCCCAACTCTCTCAGCCTGTCCTCACAGCAGAGGGGCTCCAGCCCTCGGAGCGTCTTTGTGGCCTCCTCTAGACCTGCTCCAACAGGTCCATGTCTTTCCTGAACTGAGAACTCCAGAGCTCCCTTATGGGCCAGAATTCTTGGCTTTCTCCTTTAAAAGAAAGCGAAAAAAAAGGGAGATGGATGCATGAAAATGCAGCGGGTGGGAGAGCACGGGGGGTCCTGCAGGCAACCGGCCAGATTCACTGTGGGATGGGCTTCTTCTCTTCATCTGCCCAGAGATTGAACCGCAAAGGCGAGGAGGGAATCGGAGGAGTTAACAGCCTCGCAGCCAGAGATATTCGTGGCACCCAGAGTTCATGTAAAGTTTCATACCGGGACCCTTTTCTAAATTCTTTTGGTCATGGGAGAAAACATTGCAACTGTTTAGTCTGCAGGGAGGTGGTGGCTCTGGCCCAGCACTCAACGTCGCTGGGCAAACACGCCGGAAAACAAAGGGGCTGACAACCCTCTTATCTCCTCCTCCTGCTTTTCACCCCGTCGCTCCCACCGCCGTGGCCAAGCATCCCGTGGGCATCGGGTGCCAGAGCTCCCCGCTGGAAACGCAGCTCTGGGCTCCCTGGGATGGGGGACAAGCCACCACGGAAAGCCACCACCTGGAGGTGAAGTACCAGCCTGCTAAAAAAAGCTATTTACACAAAAGAGCTCAGAAAATCTTTCTCAGGGGTTAATATTTACAAATCCTATGAAGCCAGGGAGCTTCTGCTATAGCAAATATTGTATTTGGCTATTTTTTTAATATTTTTTTAAATGGATGTAAAAAGTGCATTCATCTTTTCTGAAGATGGAGGTACGGAGTGCGCACTACACGCCCTGCAACGCCTCCGAAGCTGCCCGTCCGCGCTGGAAAAGCTGGGATTACGGAATGGAGTTGCAGAAAACAACATTAACCTGCAAAACCCCCTCGATCCACTCCCCGCCCCCCCCCCCCCCCCCCCAAATTTCCATCTCTAAAGGGATGCTCGTGATTTCCACGGTATATTTTCCAGCATATTGGCAGACTGCGAGCGTCACCACGTAAAACCACCGGACGGCACGGGCTGGAATATTAAAGAGGCTCAAAAAAACACACCTTACTCTTATTTTAACGAAGCAGAAATGGAAAGGTTTTGTTTTTCAAGGTTTTGACACTATTTCTTTAGCCGGCGCACATTTTGCTCTCGCTGTCTTCGATTCCAGTTCCTGCTGCTCCTGGACTGGAAGCCACATCGCTGGGGTCCCAGCGCTGCCAGAGATGTTCCTCCTAACCTCTCTTTATTCAAAAAATAATATGTGGAGCAAATAATTAAAAAAAGAAAAAAAAAAACCCAAAAGAAAGTCGGAGGGATTTATCACTGGGAGGGGAAAAGGAAAGCTTCCTTTGGTTTTGGATGCAAAGGTTTTGGATGCTTGGTAAGGGGGGAGAGCATGGGGGGGACCCCATGGGTGGCAGCACCGTTGATGAGACCAGAGGATGTATCACGATGGGGTGGCATCATCCAGCCAGGCATCATCTGGTCCTGTCCTCAAGACTCGGACGCTGTGTTTCGTACCGGTATCAGCCCTGGCCAGGTGTGGGACAAGGATCCGAAACAATCCTCACGTGTCCCATTCCTCACACCCAGCGTATCCTCTGGCTCCTCCGCTCCCGGGGACCGGTCCCACCAAAGCCACTTCACGTCATCGTTTTGCATCTGCTTGTTTAAATGTCAGCAGCAGGAAAAGATGCGGCTGTGCCAAACGATACCCTCGGGGGGAGGTAAAGGGGACGTGGACTCCAGGGCAGCACTGATCCTCCCGATCCAGATTTTGACAGGTAGGTCCACACAAAAATATCCAGCAGTGAAAAAAATTAAGCCTAAGCCTGGCTGGGGGATGCCGAGGGTACCCACGCTGCGACACCCACGCTGCAGGTCCCACGGGACCGTCCCTCCAGGGTGCCACCGCAGCTGTAAAGACCAGCCAAAATCCGCCCGGGGCAGGATGTGCTGGAGCATGTCAATCAAACCCACTCAGCAGGAAACCGAATTTGGTACAAATTCTTGTGGCGCAGTTAGAAATCCTTAAAAAAAAGAGATTTCCTGCTTTTGAGCACAAGAGCATCCCCCACGTATTCCATGTGCCCGTGCCCGAGTGATGCCAGGGATGGGCAAAGCACAACCTATCCCATTTTCCCCCCCTTCCCAAGAAAGAAAAAGAGGTGCTGCCCTCTCCAACGTCCTTCTGCCCAAACCCCAGCTCTGGGCTGACGCTGGCGCCTGTGTCTGCTCTGGCCTTGGCTCAGGAGGTGATGTCCCTGGCACCAGCCTGCTCCTCTGCCAGAAGGATGCTTCATCCCCTGGAGATGTGGGATGGGTCCCAGGCAGGGTGATGCATCCCCGGGTCCCAATGAGCTTCCAAAAATCCTGTTCCCAGGCGAAGGGAACCAGCTAAGGGCAGGGCTGGGGATGGCAGGGTGGCAGCAGGGCTCTTCCAACCCCGCAGCATCCCAAAATCCCTACCTCGGGGCGGCGGCAGCAGCCTGAGCCGGATTTATGCTGGAGCAGATGGTCTGGCAGGAGGGTGCCTTAGGCCGGCTGAGTCCCTGGGCTGGCAGGAACGTGCTCCTGCATCCTGGGGTAGGATTTGAGCCTTTCGGGAGAAAACAGAGAGCCGGAGCTGATGCCTGTCCAGTCGGGTCTGAGGGGATCTCAACACTGAAGTGCCCCCCCCGCCTTAGTTCAGTGGGTGGAGGGGGGTCCTCAGGCATTTCCAGGCATTTCCTCCCCTCTCAGTCAATGGATAAATGGATTTTGAGGCTGTTTTTTTTTTTCCTGCCTCTCCTGTGAAAGCCCCAGGGGGACCCTGCGTGGCCCTGAGCATCCTCACCCACCAGCAATGGTTGGGTGCAGCTAGAAGCCCACCCTGCCGGTAGTCCGCTGCCTGGATCTGGCCCAGAGCTGCAGGCAGGGTGCAGGCAGGGTGCAGGCAGGCTGCACAGTCTGCAGTCTCCACCTAGAGCCCGGCTGAGCCTCTGCTCCACAGCAGAAACAGGCAGCAGAAACAGGCAGCAGCTCAGCCAGGGATGCTCCTGACATTCCTCGCCACCACCCTACGGGACCAAGAGGAACCTCCGCTGAGTCCCACCACCGCTGGAAGATGGCCAGGTAGGGCATCCACTGGCCAGAAGAGATGACGGGACACCAAGTACCATCCCTGAGGTCACACCACGTGCTGGAGCAGGGTCTGGTCCCCACCATGGGAGCCTCCAGGGTTAAAAAGTGCCAGAAGAAACCACACGCAACTTATTTACAGAGTGATGGCTATTTTTTCACGACACACTTGAGCATTGCAATATAAGATCTTACCAGCACATTGAACTAAACACCTTTTCCATGCAGAGATGTGAGCACGGCTGCGTTGGATGGACTCCAGCCCCCAGGGCAGTGGGGACAACGCCTTGGAATCCCCGGTGATGCCCTGTGGCCACCTCCAACTGCAACTCAGCTTCTCAAGGGGCTGCAAGCCCTGAAAGCCATCCCTGGGCTTGGGCTGAGGACTGATGTTCAGTATAAACATGCAGCTGATTTAATTTGGGGTCAAGCTGAGCTTTTCCCAGCTTGGAGGGCTCCGTGTGCTTGTGGGGCACAGCTCCTGGCCCCATCCCCTCCTTCCTGTTGGTGGGAAATTGTTGCCTTTTTGTTTGCACTCCATTAAAACCCCAGATCTTGGGTTAAATCCCTTTTTGCGTTCCATTAAACACCTCCTCATCTCACCACCAACCTCTGAGGAGGCGATGCCCAACCCTCCCTCACCCCTGCCACATTCCTGTGTCATAGAATCATAGAACCATAGAACGGTTTGAGTTGGAAGGGACCTTAAAGACCATCCAGTTCCAGCCCCCTGCCCTGGGCAGGGACACCTCCCACCAGACCAGGTTGCTCAAAGCCCCATCCAGCCTGGCCTTGAACCCCTCCAGGGAATGGGGCAGCCACAGCTTCTCTGGGCAACCTGGGCCAGGGTCTCAACACCCTCACAGCAAAGAAGTTCTTCCCCACATCTCATCTCAATCTCCCCTCTTTCAGTGTCAAACCCTTCCCCTTCATCCTATGGCTCCCCTCCCTGATCAAGAGTCCCTCCCCAGCTTTCCTGGAGCCCCTTGAGGGACTGGAAGGGGCTCTAAGGTCTCCCCAGAGCCTTCTCTTCTCCAGGCTGAACCCCCCCCAACTCTCTCAGCCTGTCAGGGAAAGGCTGCGAAGGAGCTGGATGGCACCTACAGCCATGGCTCCGCTTGGGAAAAGCGGCGAGTTTAAAGCTTGTAGCTCGATATTTAATCCGGGGCTCTCCAATAACTCCCAGACCCGCATGGGACCCGTCTGCCAGCGGCTCCCGTAATCTCCACGGCGAAGCCGAGCGAGTGTTATTACTACTCGGAC
Organism: Numenius arquata; assembly: GCF_964106895.1. Lineage (NCBI taxonomy): Eukaryota > Metazoa > Chordata > Aves > Charadriiformes > Scolopacidae > Numenius > Numenius arquata. The sequence continues at coordinate 3,289,795 of NC_133615.1, forward strand.
GGGTGGCGATGGCTTGGCCAGACTCACGGGTAACGACGGGGCCAGAACTAATTGATGCCCGGCTCTGCCCTTCACCTGCCAGGGGGCGGGCAGGGTGCCAGCCCCCCTCCCCTGGCTCCCTCTCCTGCCCGCTGCCCACACTTGCACGGGTTACGTTTGGCCCCGGATAACTACGGTAAAGAATAGAAAAAATTGTAATAAAATATTAAAAATATAAAACGATTAAATACAATAAAGGAGAAAAATATAAATACAAACCGACAGAATTATTAAAAATTAAATAATAATAAAACCACGATAATTAATAATCTGTTTCAGAATTACAGAGCATCTTCAGAGATACAATTGGGGTCAAACGCGAGGAAACAGGTCTCCTTCCTGCTCCTCCTTTTCGCGGTGTGTGAGAGCAGGAGGATGCAGGCAGCTGGGGATGCTCCTCAGAGCCACCCACGGAGCTGCTCTCCCTGTCTCCCTCCTAGGCCGTATATATTCTATGTATATATGTGTGTGCATGAATTTAGAATTGTCTTTGAATTCCTTCAGTGTACAGAAAATAAATCGCATCTGCAAAGGTGCATTTTGCAGGTGAGTCCCACCACGGTTTACAAAACCAGGACAGAGCTGTCAGCATGGAGTACTGTGTCCAGCTCTGGAGTCCTCAGCACAAGAAGGACATGGACCTGTTGGAATGGGGCCAGAGGAGGCCATCAAGATGCTGCGAGGGCTGGAGCCCCTCTGCTGTGAGGACAGGCTGAGAGAGTTGGGGGGGTTCAGCCTGGAGAAGAGAAGGCTCCAGCGAGAACTTAGAGCCCCTTCCAGTCCCTAAAGGGGCTCCAGGAAAGCTAGGGAGGGACTCTTGATCATGGAGGGGAGCCATAGGATGAGGGGGAATGATTTCAAACTGAAAGAGGGGAGATTGAGATGAGATCTCGGGAAGAAATTCTTTGCTGTGAGGGTGGTGAGACCCTGGCCCAGGTGTCCCAGAGAAGCTGTGGCTGCCCCGTCCCTGGAGGGGTTCAAGGCCGGGTTGGATGGGGCTTGGAGCAACCTGGTCTAGTTGGAAGTGTCCCTGCCCAGGGCAGGGGGATTGGAACGAGATGATCTTTAAGGTCCCTTCCAACCCAAACCATTCTATGATTCTGTGATTCTATTTCTGGCCTTGGGTTTTGCTCCAGGGACCTTGGGACCTCTTCTTCCCCTTAAATGCTATCTATCAGTGAAGCAACCAACCTCTCTCATGTCTCTAGGGCAATGTCTTTTCCAAGACAAGCAGTACCACTGTTTTCTGTGCACAGACTGGACCATCTCTAATTAAATTAAATTAAAAACAGCCACGGAAATAGGGTTGATGGGTTTTGCACTCAATGCTGGACATGGTATACAGGTCAGATGCTCTCCAGTCACGCTCAGATCCTCCTGCTGCCACCACTGTCAAACCACAAACCGTTCCTCGGCGAAGACCCAGACCTTAGTCATGTTAAGGGGGAAAAAAATATGCCTTTCAGCATTAGCCACGTGTATCTTCCATGTCCCAATTCCGACAGTGTCCACTCACATTACCACCCTTGGTGTCTTCATCCTCAGAACCCCTACAATGCAGAAACACCCTGATTTATTGAAAGGAATCAATCAATTCTCCAGTACCTAATCCCACAACATCTACACCCCATGAAGGGGTTCAACCTAGACTTTCCTCTTCCATCCTCTACCTGGACTGACGACAACAGAGTTTTGGCCACCTTCCTGGTTGAGAACCTCCAGAAGTAGTCACCCCAACAATCTCAAACCCAACTGAGTCCACCAAAACCCGAGTGCAGCCTCTACCAAAAACCCCGGGATTCATAGAATGGTTTGGGTTGGAAGGGACCTTGAAGATCATCCAGTCCCAATCCCCTGCCCTGGGCAGGGACACCTCCCACTAGACCAGGCTGCTCAAAGCCCCATCCAACCTGGCCTTGAACACTTTAGGGCATGAATTAAGGTGTGCCATAGGGTATGCAATAGTAAATGCAATAGGGTATTCAATAGGCCACATATTAGGGTATACCATAGGGTGTGCATTAGGGTATGGATTAGGGTATGCAATAGGGTATGCCATAAGGTACGCACTGGGGTGTGAATTAGGGCATGGATTAGGGTATAGATAGGGTATACCATAAGGTATGCATTAGGGTATGGATTAGGGTGTGCCATAGGGTATGCAATAGGAAATGCAGTAGCGTATGCAATAAGGTATGCATTAGGGTATGCATTAGGATATACCATAGGGTATGTAATAGGGAATGCAATAGGGTATGCAATAGGGTATGCATTAGGGTATACCATAGGGAATGCATTAGGGTGTGCATTAGGGTATGCATTAGGGTGTGCATTAGGGTATTCAACGGGGTATGCAATAGGATATGCATTAGGGTATGCAATTTGGTATACATTAGGGTATGAGTTAGGGTGTGCCATAGAGTATCCAGTAGAGTATCCAACTAGGTATCCAATAGGGTTTGCTGTAGGGTATGCCATAGGGTATCCAATGGCGTATTCAATAGGGTATGCCATAGGGTATACTGTAGGGTATCCAATGCTATTAAATAGGGTACACTGCAGGGTACGCCGTAGGGTATCCAGTAGAGTGTCCAATAGGATATTCAATAGGGTATGCTGTAGGGTATCCAAATGGATATTCAATAGGGTATGCCACAGGGTATCCTGTAGGTTACCCAGTAGAGTATCCAACAGGATATTCAATAGAGTATGCCATAGAGTATACTGTAGGGTATCCAATAGAATATCCAATAGGATATTCAATAGGGTATGTCATAGGGTATCCAATAGGATATTCAATAGGGTGTGCCACAGGGTATACTGTAGGGTATCCAATAGGATATTCAATAGGGTATGCTGTAGGGTATGCCATAGGGTATACTGTAAGGTATCCAATAGGATATTCAATAGGGTACGCTGCAGGGTATGCCATAGGGTATCCAGTAGAGTGTCCAATAGGATATTCAATAGGGTATGCTATAGGGTATCCAGAAGGATATTCAATAGGATATACCATAGGGTATGCTGTAGGGTATCCAACAGAATATCCAATAGGATATTCAATAGGGTACGTCATAGGGTATCCAATAGGATATTCAATCGGGAATGACATAGGGTATGCCATAATGTATCCAACAGAGTATCCAATAGGATATTCAATAGGGTATGCCATAGGGTATGCTGTAGGGTATCCAATAGGATATTCAATAGGGTATGCATAAGGGTATGCTGTAGGGTATCCAATAGGATATTCAATAGGGTATGCTGTAGGGTATGCCATAGGGTATCCAATAGAGTATCCAATAGGATATTCAATAGGGTATGCATTAGGGTATGCTGAAGGGTACCCAGTAGACTAGCCAATAGGATATTCAATAGGTTATGCCATAGGGTATGCTGCAGGGTATCCAACAGGGTGTGCACCAGAAATAGCCCTTCTCCATCGGCACCGAGGCGTTTCCAACCGCGGGGATGCAGCAGGCGCTGGCTCTGGCTACAGGCCAGCGGCGTGCCCTGCTGCGGGGGCTCTGCCGCTCTTGTGTCGAGATGTGCATTTCCTGGCGGTGTGGGGTTGTGGTGTGGTTTTTTTTTTTTTCTTTTTTTATTTTTATTAAAAGAAGGTATCAGCCTTCTGTTTGATGTGCTGTTGGCCGCGGTTGCTAAGGGGAGCAGTGTACAATTACAGCCCCGGTGATGTCCACTCTAATAATACCCTTGGCTCTGCATAGCTCGGATGCAGACACAGCTCTGCTATAAAGAGCACGGCCGTTTCAACAGAGGAATACGCCAACTTATGTTACATGCGAAGGGTTTGGGGCACGTTGCTTAACACCCCCCCCCACTGAAAAATAAAAAAAAAAAAAGGCAACTCAGCCTGGACATGCCAGTGAGTGAAACTATGACAAGGAAAAACCTCTTTCAGGAGACTTACTTTCAATTTATTAATTAAGAAGGAATTTCTAGAAGGGTTATGAAACCATGTTATGTATCCACCAAGATGTTCTTGTTCCATCCTCCCAAGTTCAGAATCACAGAATCACAGAATCTTCTAGGTTGGAAGGGACCTTCAAGATCATCTTGTCCAACCATCAACCTAACTGACAAAAATAAACACCCACGAAACAACAAAATGCAACACCGTCACTAAACCGTATCTCCCAGCACCATGTCAACCTGTCTTTTGAACACTTCCAGGGATGGCGCCTCAACCACCTCCCCGGGCAGCCAATTCAGCCAGGTCCATCCCAAGGGCTTGGGCAGCCCAAAACAGCTCCTTGTACCAAACTCAATGAGCAGAAAATCAAACCCAATTAACCCCCACCCAGTGCCGAGCTCTTGTGTGGCAGCATCTCCCTGAGCTTGACCAGTTGCTCACCCCAGGACTCCCCTTTCTGCCTCTCCCTTCAGCATCCTGAAAGGTTTGCAGCACCCAAATTCAAGCCTCAGCCAAGATTTGGGACCAAAACAAAGAAGGAGGGATAAATTCAAAGAGAATTTTCCCCAATAGGTCCCTTTAGAGCCTGAAATGGTGTAACCCCGGCCGGGGGGATGCTCTGCAGAGGAAGATGCCAGCAGGGAGAGGGGTGACGTTATGGCATTCCTACGCCGCGGCGCTGGCATCTGTTTTGGGATCAAAACAAGTCCCCTGAGTTAAGCTGCAAAGACGTGCACCCCGAGTGCGAGCACCTCGTCAAACAGCTGAAAATATAAGAGGAGCCAGGTTAAAAGGAGAGTTTATTGCCTATTCTACGGGAAGAATCCTTGCTGGATATAGGGATGCTGTCTATAGGTACCGGGATGCTGGTGGGGTGGCTCAACGAGTTAATATATTAATTTATGAGATCCCCCGGTGGGGCTGAGCCGTTGCCATCGCAGTCCCAAGAGAAAGGGACAAACAAGCCCCTACAAAACAGGAGCATCTGCCGGGAGCAGATGGGGGGGGGGGGGGCGAGCGGTCCAGCCCCAGGCGCCAGCAGCGCAAGGGGAGGGAGGGAAGGGGGGGGGATCACGTTGATCCCGATTTATCACACCCCGGCAGAGTAATTCCCCAGCTCGCCGGTGGCCAGCAAGCCGAGCTCCTTACGTCCGGGGATCAGATTAGTCTGAAAGGTGCTAGAGAGACATAAATCCAGCTCTAGAGCAAGCGTTTTATTAAAAGTTTCTTCTTTTTTTTTTTTTTTTTTTTTTTTTCTTTTTAATTAATGGTAAATATTATGGTTGGACTAGATGATCTTAAAGGTCCCTTCCAACCTAGACAATTCTATGATTCTAAATTACCTAGGAATGGCTGATGGGAAATATCTGAGAGCGGAGGGGCCGGGACTGGAATTGGGCGATGTTATATCATCAACCATATATATCAATCTATCATATTGATATTGAAATATCAACATTGTATCATCAACCATATATCAATATATTATATTAATACATGAATACATCGAGATGATATCCATATTGCTCCAAAAATCCGTATTTTATCTAAAACACCCATATGTTATCCGATAGTGCGTACTCCTATCGATAATATATCATCAAGCAATACCATCAACCCCCTTATTTCACATCAAGGCAACTGCGATGAGTATTTTGGGCTTCAAACCCGGGTCTGTCTCCAGTCAAGGGTTATCAAGCCTGAACGTAACACCAAAATTCCCAGTTTACGGCTCGACCAAAGCATTGCATGAATCTGCGTGAATGCATCCGATGTTTTTGCCTGGAAAAAGAAACCGCGCTTGGAGACAGTCAAAAACCTTTTCTATCAGAAAGGAAACGTTAAATTATTTAATTTCACGCAGCACTTTGCTTTTGACCTGCAGTGATCTGTCACCTTTTGCCCCGTCGAGATATTTTTAATAGATGTGCAATTTGGGGCTGAGTAAATCCCTTTCGCATATTTTTTCTACGCTCCAGCGCTTGAACTCGGTCTCACCCCTGCTCAGTCTTTGCATTTCATTTCTTCCCAGCTTTCCACAACGGACGCCATGGTCCCATCACGCCGAGACTGGTTACGTGTTCCTGGAAAGCACTTTGGGGCTCTCTGGAGATATGAGATATATTATTTATCCTTCATTCATGCTATGAGGAGGTGAATGTGAAGCCAGTTGTTATTGCACATGATGCTACAGTGGAAGTAGGTCTACTGGGTCAGTTTGGAGGGGTGGAAATGCTGGGACAAGAGAAGAAAACAAGTTGGAAGACTATTCCCTAACCCAGAAGGACTTCCATCACCCTCAATTTTTGGATAACGCCCTGCTGTTCCCTGGCCATCGCTCCTGGACTTTATTTTGGATTTCTTAGCATTGCTCAGTCAAATGGGGGAAGATACAGGAATGACCTGGCATGGGAAAAGCGGGATGTACGGAGGGTTTGGAGCTCACTCCAGTCCCTTGCTGCTAAATCTGGGACTGATGCTGATGGCAATTCGTCTCCTCCTGCTTTATAGATAGGAAAAGTCACTGCCTAGGACATGTAATGGGCAGATGTGTCTGCTGCCCAAGGACTGGTGGATGAGAAGCTCAACATGAGCCAGCAAAGTGCACTGGCAGCCCAGAAAGCCAACCGCATCCTGGGCTGCATCCCCAGCAGCGTGGCCAGCAGGGCCAGGGGGGGATTCTGCCCCTCTGCTCCGCTCTGGGGAGACACCCCTGCAGTGCTGCCTCCAGCTCTGGGGCCACCAACAGCAGAAGGACATGGACCTGTTGGAATGGGGCCAGAGGAGGCTACGTAGATGTTCCGAGGGCTGGAGCCCCTCTGCTGTGAGGACAGGCTGAGAGAGTTGGGGGGGTTCAGCCTGGAGAAGAGGAGGCTCCAGGGAGACCTTAGAGCCCCTTCCAGTCCCTAAAGGGGCTCCAGGAAAGCTGGGGAGGGACTCTTGATCAGGGAGGGGAGCACTAGGACGAGGGGGAAGGGTTTGACACTGAAGGAGGGGAGATTGAGATGAGATCTGGGGAAGAACTTCTTTGCTTGTGAGGGTGGTGAGAGCCTGGCCCAGGTTGCCCCGAGAAGCTGTGGCTGCCCCATCCCTGGAGGGGTTCAAGGCCAGGCTGGATGGGGCTTTGAGCAACCTGGTCTGGTGGGAGGTGTCCCTGACTGTAGCAGGGGCGTTGGAAAAAGATGATCTTCAAGGTCCCTTCCAACCTGATTTTATCACTGATTCTGTGATACAATGACTTTGCAGGGGAGTAGAGAAGGAGCGGGCACAGGGAGAGGTGCTGGGTTTGATACAAACCCAGAGCAATGAGAGAAGCAAAACCGGACCAGTGACTTTGCAGAATTATCTTATGGTATGTTAAATATTGATTTACATTATTTTATTTTTCCTTAATTTATATTATTTATTTTTCCCTTCTTGCTGTGTTGCCTGAAAGTCAACCCAGCCCACACGAGGTACCGGCAGCCAGAACCAGCATTCAAGGGATGATCCCCAGCAAGAAGGGCAAGAAGACGTGTCAAAACCTGGAGCGACCCCGTGCACTAAATGTGTGGAGAACAGAGAAATGAAAGGAGAGCTTTGTACGTGTCGCAGATGATATGTGTGGGTGAAGGAATGGCCAAACGGAATCACATATTAAATTAAAGATGGAAATTCATGGTTTCAGCCTTAAATGTCCCATCTCCAGAGAGGTAGAAAGATGTAGGTCCATGTGACACCCTCCCCAGAAAGCAGCTCCCTTTTTGATGGTGGCACTACAGTAAAACACACTGTCCCCCAGCAGATCATGGGCAGTTGAGGACAGTCCCGTTTCCCGATCATCCATTGTTAGCATGGACCATTTATCAGAGCCACTGCTTTTATCTCCCCCCCCCCGAATCTGCTGTTGCTGACAGTTTTGGAGCAGAACAATCAACCAGTGCTGAGTAATTACCCGGAATAATTAGCAAATACAGAAATTATTTGTTTGGGTTGCAATCAGAAACCAGGAGCGAGCCCTTCAGCCAGGTTACACAACCAACAGCCTACTCAGGGACCATGACTTGACCTGATGGAGACGGACTTCAGCCGAAAGACCTTCCACTCTGAGACCCTCCATGTCCACTTCTCTTCATGCCATGGGGATGCTGCCACAAGCAACCCACCTATTTCACAGATGGGCCCTGGTGTGAGATACCATAATTCCACATACAGCTCAAGAAATGGGACTGAAGAGCAACTTGACAATGCCCCCAGTGCCACGTTATCTATGGTAACCACTAAAGATGTGCACAGACAAAATTAGCAGGTACATTTCTCTTGTCCTCTCATCAACCGGCTTCAAAATGAACTTGGTAACAGCTCAGCTCCTGACCAAATGCATGGTAAGATCAGGTGGGGTGAAGCTGCAGGCATCTACCCAACTAATTTTATCTCATTACCTGCAACATGTTGAGGAGCAGACTCCGGAATTTGGTTCCTTCCACCATGAAAAGGGCCATTTTGTCACAGAGCTTGGCTGCCGTGGAAGCAAAGCTGCGGTCCGTCACCGCTTTCTGGTAGATGGTCTTGACTATCTCCCCCAGCATCTCCTCAGAGTTGGTAGAGTTCTGGGCTTCCTCCATGAAGGTGGTGAGCTTGGAGTCAACGTCACTGCTGTTGTTCCTCATGCTGTTGAGGATTTCAATTAATTTGTCCATTTTGTTCTTTTCGGGATTGGTGGTTTCCACCGTGACTTCGTCCTGGTCCGTGAAAAGGGAAAGACAAGGCATCTGTTACACAAGGAAAAAACAGATATATCAGCCCTTGTCCTTCCACAAACAGCAAAGGGGGAAGGGGATTGGGGAGACATATAAACAGACAGAGAAAAATCAAAGCATCATTTAAAGCACTGAAACCCACAAGTGAATGAGTCCCGCCCCAGAAATGTTCTCTTTCTCCAGTTCCCACAGTACTTAATCCCAGAGTCCTCCTCCTCGGCTCAAGGAGAAGACGTCCTTGATGGTCCTTAGCCGGGATGCCAAGGTCAGACCACTCTCGACTGCCTTTGGCATCTTGGACAGGGTTCTGTCTGCACCATGGTGACAGTGGACATTTTTTCGTCTCTATTTTGAAAGTGCACTGATGTTTGCGAAAATATCTACTTTTTAAATACATATTTAACATTCTAAATTGAGATCAAAGGTGTCACATGATCCCGCCATTAGAAAAACTTTAACTTTTCCACCTCTTGACTGTGACACTTCTTGCTTCACCTCACTACCCTGGAATTTATTGCTTCTTTTCAATATTTAATTATGCATTTGTCCTTTTCCCCCAGCGTACAGCATGCAACCTGCTTATTATGGTCTGCTCCTTTCCCTTCTCCTAGTTCAATCTTAAAATGTTCTATACAATACAAACCTGTAACAATTTTTTTGGACAACCCCAATGCCAGTTGGAATTGTCCAAAACACCGATCAGGAGACCGGTTGCGTTGACTACACCCGCCCAAGAGTGGGTGCTTATGTGATGTGTTTCTTATAAGACTATAAATTCACAGGGCCGGCGTTAAAATGAATACTCTGAAAGTCTCTGCGATACTCCCATTGCTTTAAAGAACATAAAAATAACTTACAAAATCTTTTCCTCCCCCTCATGCCACACACATAAATAGTAAGTGCACATGCATCCAAAGGTATACATTTCTAACATGCACTCCCATGGAATTGTATATGTTCAGGTTATTTTTGCTCTGTATTTTGGAAATCTCATTGGAGATACCCCCACGGGCGCATTTTCCAGTCTGACAGAAGAATCTCCAGAGAAAGGATCTGAGTTTCACAGGGGGCAAATGCAGATATCATCTCCGAATTCCTCACAAATCTGCGGCTGAATATTGTTTCCAAAAAGGATTTCTCCTCCGTCACTTGCATGTAATAGTTTTGTTATTGTTGGGTTGTTGGAAGGAAGGGGGAGAGATAAGGGCGTTTCGATTCATTGCTGAGATAAATGGATATCAACTTTTAAGTAGCTGACTCGGACTATTCAGCACTCAAAAGTCAAAGCTCTATAATTGTGGAGACAAATTGCCTTTTTTAGGCCTCCTTGAAAAGCAGATGAGCTCTGCAGACCAGGAGGAAGTCAGTTTGGATCCACTGTTGGAGAAGGAGCACCCGCGTTGCAGCTCACGTGTTCACCAGCCTTCCCCAAGGGTCTTTTTATGGGTAGGGGGAGAGTTCCCAGTCCTTTTTGGAGAAGGACATGGACCTGTTGGAATGGGTCCAGCAGAGGGCCACGAAAATGATCAGAGGGCTGGAGCACCTCTCCTGTGAGGACAGGCTGAGAGAGTTGGGGTTGTTCAGCCTGGAGAAGAGAAGGCTCCGTGGAGACCTTATAATGGCTTTCCAGTCCCTAAAGGGGGCCTGCAGGAGAGATGGGGAGGGACTCCTGATCAGGGAGGGAGGAGAGCCATTGGACGAGGGGGAATGGTTTTAAACTGAAAGATGGGAGATTGAGAAGAGATACTAGAAAGAAATTGTTTACTGTGAGGGTGGTGAGACACTGGCCAAGGTTGCCCAGAGAAGTTGTGAATGCCCCATCCCTGGAGGGGTTCAAGTCCAGGTAGGATGGGGCTTTGAGCAACCTAGACTAGTGGGAGGTGTCCCTGCCCATGACAGAGGGGTTTGAACTCGATGATCTTTAAGGTCCCTTCCAACTCTAACCATTCTATGATTCTATGAACTCAAGATAGTAGCAACTTCAACCAAGAAGTCAAGCTAAGAACCTTAGTGATGTGTCGGATAAAAGGCCTCCTGAAGAAGCACAAAGACACTTCAAGAGAAGTGTTGACACTGGGAGACTAAGGTAAGTTGGGTGCCTTCATGGAAAGGTCCCTTGAGCCCACCCTACCCTTTGTATGGAGAATGGCCAACAGCCAGACTCTTGGAAAAAGGGAAACTCAACATTTCCCTAAGAAATAATACCTTCTCTTTTAGTCTCCTCCGCAGCCTGTCTTTGGAAGACTGAAGCAAATTGATCTTGGGTCTTTCCCCAATGCGCTCATGAATACTGTCTTTCCGCTTGGTCTCTGGCTCCTGGATGTACTGCTGAGACTGTTTCTCCACAGCCTCTGGGCCTCGGTGCGTCTCCACAGGAATATGCACCGTGCAGACAGAGGTGTCCTCGATTTTCAAATTCTCAGTCTCTTTGGCGTTTCTGTGCGTTTCTTTGTCGTTAGGTGAGTGTTTCTGGTTGTGGTGCCATCTCCGGTTTTGGCTGTAGCCGTGGTGGCCCGTCCTGCCTGAGGAGTGAGGGGCCTGGCCTCCTTGGTAGAGTTTCTGGTGGTCCCTGTTGTGCTTGGTGCCACCTTGCTGATGATCTGCGTGCTGTTGAGGCTTGTTCCCACCGGGAAGTCTCTGCTGTCTCCTGGAAAGTCAAAGGAAGTTGTTAGTACACCCTTTCCTGCATGGTCCTGTTTGGTCAACACATGTCCCACCAAAGACCCTGGCCCTTGGTGGGTGAGCTCTGTGGGTCTCCCTATCATAAAAGGGGAGCCCATTTCTTGGTATCTAACACAACCTAGTACCAAATCATGCCTCAACCTCTTTTGATAACAGGCATATTCCAGCTGAAAGTTTTCATGAATGGTTAGACAACGTGTCTTTGGTTCCCAGGAAAATCTCTCCCAGGTTTCTGTGTTGCTTCCACGTTAAACCAGGGAAGACCTGGCTAGTGCCAGCAATGAGAAGTCACGCAGGCAAGAAATATCAGGAGATACTTTTCCCTTAAGATCTAAAGAACTCCTAATATACCTGGCCTGCAGCACTGCTTGCTCCTCTTACTTGTCACCTCTGCTGTACCAACACGGCATTGGTTTCCAGATCACCATTTTAAGTGTACTGGGAATTTCTAAGAGAGCAAAAAAAGCTAAAAAGCAAATTACCAAGTAAAAGAGGTGCCCACACCAAATGGTTTTGTTTGGCCTTTCTTTATGCGTGTCCTTCATCATTGCTACACTGGAATAGGACAAGTACATGGATGAAGAAGCTGAGGACCACATGTGGCTCAGGTAGCCCAGGGAGCCAAGACCATTACCTCCGCATAGGAGGCTGGGTGAATATGGCTCGAAGTGGGTAACATGGAAATTCCACAGGCACAAAGAGGAGGAATTGCCCACAAATGGTTTGCTCAAGATACTACAGCGGCTCAAAAGGGGTGAGGAAGCCCCTGTGTGCTGGTCGTAACCGGTAGGTGAGATGGCAGGTCCCCAAAAAACAATAGTTGAATGGAAGAAATCGTAGAATGGTTTGGGTTGGAAGGGACCTTAAGGACCATCCAGTTCCGATCCCCCTGTGATGGGCAGGGACACCTCCCACCACACCAGGTTGATCAAAGCCCCATCCAACCTGGCCTTGAACCCCTCCAGGGACGGGGCAGCCACAGCTTCTCTGGGCAACCTGGGCCAGGGTCTCACCACACTCACAGCAAAGACGTTCTTCCCCAGATCTCATCTCAATCTCCCCTCTTGCAGTTTAAAACCGTTCCCCCTCGTCCTAGTGCTCCCCTCCCTGATCAAGAGTCCCTCCCCAGCTTTCCTGGGGCCCCTTTAAGGGACTGGAAAGGGCTCTAAGGTCTCCCCGGAGCCTTCTCTTCTCATTATTGAGGATGCAGTTAAGATGGAGATGGAGATCCATCCATGGAGATGGTCTCCATTAAGATGGAGATGGGCTCCCTTCACCTGGGACGGCGCAGGGTCAGCGGCAGCTCCCTGTATGTTTGCTGCCTCTTTAACACTCAGTATTGGCTCTGAGAGCACAGGGCTCCTTACAGGCTTCCTTAACTCCCAGCTCCTTACAAGGCTGCTGGGAGCAGCGCTGGAGGCTCGCAAGGGACATGTCCTCATCATTGTCCCCTGAAACAGGGAAACAACCGTGAGTGCTGCGGTGACCACACCAGTCTGCACCCACTATAATCCCCCTGCTCAGCTTCATCCCTTACCCCAAACCCCCTCTTCCATTTGGATAAAGAGCAGCGTTTATTTAAAACCCGTCGCGTAGCAATTAATTTTATTTTCATCATCTCCACCGCTCGGCTGAAACACATTCAGACGAAGGAAGTGGCCATTCACAAATCCATTTCAATGGTCAGCGGCTAAACAGTCTCCAGCCTCGCCTGCCAAAGCCATCTGCCCATCAAATCTGTGTTCCTTGGCATCCCCAGGAGTTAAAACCTATTTTCCGAGGCCAACTGGCTCTTAACCATAAAGAACGAGGGCTCGTGTTTGGCCAACGCGGGACCAAGAGGCTTGTTCGTGGTGGCAGTGGAAGGAATTTGTGTTTAGTCTCAGACCACTGGATCCGGTTTTCTGAGATATTCAACATGCTTTTTTGGTTTTGTTTTTTTTTTATTTATTTTTTTACAAGCTGAGTGGCGGGGAATTAAAAAAAAAAATATATATATAAGGAGATGGGGGAAGCTTTCCCGTTTGCTGGAGCTTACGAGCATTTTATGAGGACGGATTCTCCTCATCAAGTTTTCCTGGCATTTCTTTTGTTTCCTCTCAGTAACGCAATCACACAAACCGCTTTGTAAAGAGCGACGCTTATTAAAAGGGGCATGTCAAAATAAAAGTTAGTTAAAACCTTTATCTAAGCACTGAGCCCTTACACTCTTCAGGTTTTGCTGATATAATTCCGCGTTTGCTTTCTGTGGTTTTCCTCTTCTCTCCTCACAGGCACCCGGATTTAACCGTTTGGATGCAATTTCAGCCTTGGGTTTATAAGCCCAGAGAGGCTGCTACTTTATTTAAGTGGCAAAGATGGCACAGAAACGGGAAAAGCTGCAAAGAGACACAGCTTTAATTTAAGCAGGGGGAAGGCAAACCGCCTGGAAATGAGCTGGGAACCAACCTCCTGCAAGGTTTCCTGCAAAAAATTTTCCTGCAAAAAATTCCTGCGGGAATTCCTGCAAGAAACGCAGGCAGGGACGTGGTTTGTTTTTTTTTTTTTCCTAAAGATCATGATGATATTATAAACCAAACTGTTTCTGTTTGAAAGAATAACAATATATATATTAATTAATTATTAATACTAATTAATATTAATTATTAATATATATTAATATAATAATAATAATAATAATAAAGGTTTACGATTAAAAAAAACAAACCACTTAAACCAACGTGGAATGTGTAAGATGGTACAAGTACCTAAAGGGTGGGTTGAAGGATGATGGAGCTGGACTCTTTTCAGTGGTTGCCAGCGATAGGACATGGGGCAACGGGCACAAGCTGGAACATAGGAAGTTCCATTTAAATATGAGGAGAAACTTCTTTCCGGTGAGGGTGCCAGAGCCCTGGAACAGGCTGCCCAGGGAGGTCGTGGAGTCCCCTTCTCTGGAGATCTTCAAGACCTGCCTTGATGCAGTCCTGAGTGATGTGCTCTGGGCAACCCTGCTTCAGCAGGGGAGTTGGACTAGATGATCTCTAGAGGTCCCTTCCAATTCTGACAATTCCGTGATTCCGTGATTCTGTTGGGTTTGGGGTTGTTGCAATAAGAGGGGGGGAGAGGACGGGCAGCTCTGTCCCCATAAAGGACAGCGAAAAGGCACCGTCCCCATGGCAAGGGACAGAGCAAACACAAAGCGAAGCTCTGCAAGTCACTGACCACAGGATAGAAAACAAGAAAAAAAGGCAAGAAATAAAAGGCAAAGGAAGGAGAATGGCAAACAAGAAGCAACGTCCGTGACTTGGCAGAAGGCAGGGGTCTAGAGGAGCATCCAGCATTCAGGCAAAGACTTGTTGTGGGCTTTTATCTTCCCAACACCCCAGCGAAGAAGAAAAGCCAAGAAGAAATAGGACTCTGCAGCGAAGAAGAGCAAAAGCTGGGAGAACAGAGCCCAGATCTTAAAACTTTTTTCACTGCATCACAAAGCCAGGCAGATTGGGATGTCCTCTCCCTGAGGAGAAGGACTTGGGGGTGTTGGTGGATGAGAAGCTCAACACGCTCCAGCAGCGTGCGCTGGCAGCCCAGAAAGCCCCCCACATCCTGAGCTGCATCCAGGGAGGGGAATCTGCCCCTCTGCTCTGCTCTGGGGAGACACCCCTGCAATGCTGCCTCCAGCTCTGGGGCCACCAACAGCAGAAGGACACGGACCTGTTGGAACGGGTCCAGAGGAGGCCACGGAGATGCTCCGAGGGCTGGAGCCCCTCTGCTGTGAGGACAGGCTGAGAGAGTTGGGGGGGTTCAGCCTGGAGAAGAGAAGGCTCCAGCGAGAACTTAGAGCCCCTTCCAGTCCCTCAAGGGGCTCCAGGAAAGCTGGGGAGGGACTCTTGATCAGGGAGGGGAGCACTAGGACGAGGGGGAACAGTTTTAAACTGAAAGAGGGGAGATTGAGATGAGATGTGGGGAAGAACTTCTTTGCTGTGAGGGTGGTGAGAGCCTGGCCCAGGTTGCCCAGAGAAGCTGTGGCTGCCCCATCCCTGGAGGTGTTCAAGGCCAGGCTGGAGAGGGCTTTGATCAACCTGGTCTGGTGGGAGGTGTCCCTGTCCAGGTCAGGGGGTCAGAACTGGATGGTCTTTAAGGTTCCTTCCTTCCAACCCAAACCATTCTATGATTCTCTGTCCCATCCTTGCTCTCAGGTGTGACTGAGATGCTGGGGATATGAAGAGCCCCAGGAAGGGGCAAGATGGGGACCAGGTCACCCCACTGCTCACACCCACTGTGGGTTGAGTTGATAGAAACAACCTTGTGCTTGCTCAAGGGCAGGAGAGCCGGGATGGTGGCTTGGGGTGACATTGTAGGAACCCAAAGGCACTTCCCAGCCCAGAGTTTTTGGCCTGCGATGCCAAAGGGAGGAACGGCTGAAGCTTGAATCACACAGCGAAATCTTCGAGAAAAGGAAGAATTCATCCCTTGGGGAGACCTCATAGCGGCCTTCCAGTCCCTGAGGGGGGCTACAGGAAGGCTGGGGAGGGTCTGTTTACAAAGGCCTGCAGTGACAGGACGAGGGGCAATGGCTTTAAGTTGGAGAAGGGGAGATTTAGATTGGATATTAGGAAATAGTTATTTACCATGAGGGTGGTGGAACACTGGAACAGGTTGCCCAGGGAGGTGGTTGAGGCCCCTTCCCTTGAGAGATTCAAGGTGAAGCTCGACGAGGCCCTGGGCAACCTGGTCTAGTTGGGGGTGTCCCTGCTGACTGCGGGGAGGTCGGACTAGATGACCTTTGGAGGTCCCTTCCGGCCTGGACCAATCTATGAAGCTATGAATCCCAGATAAATGCCACAGCTACTGGGAAATCCTTCGTCTGTCCCCTGTCCCTGTATGCTCACCCTTTGCTGTAAAGATGTGACACCTTGCAGAGGACCCTAGTTCAGCTACAAGAAAAAGTATCTCGACAGCACAACGGTCTCTTAATTCTTGGCTCCATTTAATGTTCAATAACTATTTTCACTTCAAAGGCCAAATTCTGAATCAGTTCAAAACTCTCCCTGACTTCAGTGGGACATGGGATTTGGCCGTCGGTCAACGTGGAAACTAAAGAGACATTCGGAGTCACAAGGAAACTGCAGAAGCACTAAAAACCAAGGGGAGACAGTTCAGGGTTGGCCAAGCTGGAAATAGGATGGTATCGCTTCTGCTATCGTTTCTCCACCGATTTTTTTTTTTTTTTATTAGTATTATTATTATTTAATTAACTAAACGAGATACCTTTCAACAGAAGTTAGATCTGACAAACGGCTGCCCTGTCGGAGGAGCCTACGTAAACAAATCTAAGGCTTCAGCTGTCTCGGTGATTATCAGCCTACGTGCTCCGAAATATGGGATTCCTGCAAGTTTTTACTACATCGTTTGGTCCCGAGGAAAGGGGCTGGAAGGCACAAGGCTGGGGAAAATAACTCCAGACACGTGGACAGCTGTGGTCTAAAACACAGTTGCTCCGTCCCGTCAGCCCTGCTCATATCCCCCCGAGCGAGATAAGTCCTCTGAAAGCCCCCACCATTTGTCTGGCATGTGGAGAGCCGGAGGACAACGCGGGGTTACATTCTCCTGGTGGTTGTGGGGAGATTTGGTTAGGTAATCCCTGAAAATACCGAGAAGTATGGAGCTACATCTCCAATGGCACTCGAGACATTTACCCCATGGTGCAGAGCATCCATCCGGCCAAACAGACTAAGATCCCATCCGTGGGCTCAGGAACTGAGTGCTCCGGACATCCTGGCTCTTGCTTTTGAAGAACCTTCCTGGACACCACACTTGTCCTCAGTCCCAGGCAACTCTCCCATGGGACAAACCCTCCTGAGCACACTAAGCTCCTCAGAGGGGAGGAATGTGGGTTTTGTCCTGCTTTCACGCAGAGCCTGACACCTGGTGGACATGGCCAGGGCCACCCAGCAATTAACAACTAATATGGACTTGCAGCCACTTGGGCAAGAAGTTGAGAAGAAAGAGCTGTGCCATAGCCAAGGTCAAACAATCTGCATCCCCTTCATCCTTCTGATGCTTGAATGAAAACATTCCTCACTGCATTTTGCTGACAGAGTTTCTCTCCATTCTTTCTTCTGCCCAGGTAGGATCTCATCTCTGTGCCAGGGTCAGCCCCAGGAATATGATGCTAAGTCTCAGGAGTATCCCACAATCAGCTTTGCTATTACTATGCCTGTAATTAATTAGCAATTGTCGTTACAAGGGACAGATTAAGATCTGCTGCAGAAATGGACACTGTGGAACCTTCCACCTCCATGAGGACCACAGATCCCACTGATTCATGGCATCTCCCAAAGCTGGAGGAGCAGAACACCCCCAAAACACACGGTGATGGCAATGGCAAACGGAGGACTGGTGGAGCTGGCTCTATGGGATGAAGGGCCACCTCTCCCCACCATCTTTTTGAAAATCCCACCGTAATTTTTCACTGAGAGGGAGGGAAATTAAATAAAACTCTTAGAGTCACCCCTGAAAGAGGTAAATTCACAGAGATGCACAGCAATGGGGTTCTTCCTTGCTGTACTAGTTACCCGCCCAGGATACTCAGCCTGAAAAGGAAAGCAAAGTCCTCTGGAACATCCCCTGAACCAATCAACTTCTCCAGGCACAGCCTTTCTGAACAAAACATATTCCAGCCGGACCAGTTGCTTCACTTTGCGTGATGCAGCTCCACAAATAACTGGAGTGGAACCCCCGAGCAGGAGCTGCCGGAGGGGTCTGGGCACGGCAGTGGTGCTGTGGTCAAAACCACCCATCACCACTAGCTTTGGGCATCTAAGGGACATTGTGGTCCAAACTGGAGGGCCTCAAGGATCCCAGTTAGGAGCTGGTGGAATTTTACAGCAGCTAACGTGGTCCTGGAGGTCTAATTCTGCTCTGGGAGGTCAATGGGAACATTGCTATTAATATAATGAGGAGGAAGGTCTGAATTTCTATTCTAGAGGCCTGACTTCCCCCCAAAGTATTCTTCACCAAACCTACGTCCATCAAAGGGATCCTGATGTCTTACGTACATGTATAATGACAACTCAGCGTTGCTTCGGTGCAGGGAGCACCACAGCCCAGCCATGGCCGTTTTCTACCCTCGCTACGATTGAGAGTGGGAAACAACCAAATAAGCTTGACGGTTCCACACAATTTAATCAAAAGACCTCAAAGCCCCACAGAGAAGCAACAACCACCAGCTCCGGGGACGAAGAACACAGGACTTGTGTTGTGTTTTCCCTTTGGCTTTCTCTCTCAAACTGGTTTCGCTTGGCTCCAGTTTTTGTTTGCATTTTTTTCAGATGAGAAGGGAACAAGATGTCATGTTCGCTCCTCAAAACAAAAATGAAATTATTCACACTTCTTTTATGCCTTTCCGTTCCTAGGGTTAAAGTCCATCCCGATCACCAGACCCAGCCTGTGCGTCTGGACGGACACAGCATTTTGGAAGTGTAGAAAATCAACCTGTCAAAATGGTGATGATCAGGACCTAAAATCATCTTTGAACAGTTGAGACATAATAGGTCTTACACGTACGCATCCCTGACAACATATAACGAACTCTAGAAGACAAGCACAGCCAACAAAAACAATACTATGAGGGTAGAGATGGTTTTGATGAGGCTCACAGCGTCTGGCTGCTGGGAAAAGCGTTATGAAACCTTCACATGAGCTGCCTACCTGGGAACAAATCCTCTCGTCATCGCCTTGGTCTTGGGATGCAGCCGCTGCAGATAACCCTCCCCTGGGCCTGGACATCATATCTGTCTTTGTTTGCTAGAGATGATTTCGTTTGGCCCTTACAACACAATCGGACCCACTATAAACCAACAGGGTAGCAATGATTTTCATGGTGAAAGTGGTGAAACCCAGGCCCAGGTTGCCCAGAGAGGTGTGAGATGCTCCATCTCTGGAAACATTCAAGATCAGGTTGGACGGGGCTCTGAGCAACCTGATCTAGTTGAAGATGCCCCTGCTCATCATAGGGAGGTTGGCCTAGATGGCCTTTAATCATAGAATGGTTTGAGTTGGAAGGGACCTTAGATCATTGAGTTCCAACCCCCCTGCCATGGGCAGGGACACCTCCCACCAGACCAGGTTGATCAAAGCCCCATCCAACCTGGCCTTGAACCCCTCCAGGGACGGGGCAGCCACAGCTTCTCGGGGCAACCTGGGCCAGGGTCTCACCACCCTCACAGCAAAGAAGTTCTTCCCCACATCTCATCTCAATCTCCCCTCTTTCAGTGTCAAACCCTTCCCCCTCATCCTATGGCTCCCCTCCCTGATCAAGAATCCCTCCCCAGCTTTCCTGGAGCCCCTTGAGGGACTGGAAGGGGCTCTAAGGTCTCCCTGGAGCCTTCTCTTCTCCAGGCTGAACCCCCCCAACTCTCTCAGCCTGTCCTCACAGCAGAGGGGCTCCAGCCCTCGCAGCATCTCCATGGCCTCCTCTGGCTGCGCTCCAACAGGTCCGTGTCCTTCTTACGTTGGGGACTCGATGGTCCCCAGCATAAAGGTCCCCAACTTTAAAGGTCCCTTCCAACCTAAACCATTCTATGATTCAATGATTGAAGGGCTTCACACAGAGACACCCAAGGTGCTCACGCAGTAACCCATCCAAAAAAGGGGTGTAGTATTGACACAAAGCATGGTTCACCATGGGATGCACTACCTTCTCCTATGGGATGCTGGGTGATTTGACCTTCCCAAACACAGCAACGGGCCTGATTTCTCCCTGTGCCTTCCTGCAGCATCACTTCACACCATCGGTGTCCACTACTTCCCACGCCACAGTGATGGACACTCACAGGACCACCAGATGAGCGCCCAGTCTGCAGGCAGGAGCAGAGACAGTGCTGTTGGGCTGAAAGGACACGGCACAAAGTCCATCAGCACAGACTAAGCGAAGCATTGAAGAGCAAACGTCTCCTGCCGAAGTCCAACGAAAGTCCTCACATACTGCAACGCCTGGCCGCACAGGCTGCCTGAGTCAGCTTATTTTCTTCTAAGCTTCATGGAAATGAATCTTCAGGAGGAATTTAAGTAGCTGTTTTGCAACACCAGCTTGGGAAAGACATCCCAAGTACAGATGGCATGCGAGAGATCTCCAAAACAGCTCTTTAAACCCTTTGCTGGATCTCCCACAAATCATTAGGGATGTCCAGATGGAGGCCCCTGTTGCACAGACCGGGCAACCAGTTAGGAAGACACCCCCTGGACTTCAAGGCTGGTTGCCCAGACTGGTGGAGAAATCACTGCAGTGATTTCATGTAGAAATTGCTTGGAAATGGTTCTCTTCGTAAACTACATTGCTTGGAATGATGTTTTTTGGATTCTTAGCGTACTGTAAACACGATTGCAAAAATTACATGAAAACCATAGGAAAATACAGTGACAAGGAACTGATTCCAGTTTAGTCGAAATAGTTTAACGCTGGAAGACACAACCGTGGTACGTGACGTTTCCCAAACATCTGCTGAGTGCAAATACACACGGATCCTGGACTACTGGTAAGAATGCGAATGGAGTGAATCAAGAATCATCTTTTACTACTTTGCAATAAAAGAGCTTAAATCGCAGACTCCAGGCTGCCTCCTTTAAAAATACACCAAGGCCGCTCAGTTATCCCGAGATCTGATAATCCTCCAAGAGATATAAACTTTAAACTCGTGCCAAGATGCACAGACACAGCCCACCACTGTCCCTCTGTGGTCCTGTCCCTCAAGAGACATCCTAAATAGTACGTACGAGCCCCCACCTGCTGCCTTTTGGTTCAGCTGTCTTCCTTTAGACCTCTGTGACTCTTTGACCTGCAAGCCAGGAGACATCCTAGGGTTTTTTTTTTTTTTTCCCATATCCTATTTATACCGGTGCTTTCTAGTGAAGAAATAAATGTCTTTTCTGTAGAAGCTAAGGCAAGATTTGACAGGATCTCCTAACAGCTGTCCAGACACATGAGCTGACCCAAAGTCAACGGCAAGCAATAACTTCCGACACTGGGATCTGCTAAAACACCAACCCAAGGAGCAGAGATGCTTTGGACTTGTGTGTGCCAGAAGCCTTTATCAAATAGATTTTATTAAATAAACTGCTTTAAAAATGATGCAGCATTTAGCATAGAGCTTTGGGAGCTGGGACTGATCTGCACATTGACTTATTGCAAGCCAGTGACAATCCCTGGAGGTGTTCAAGGTCAGGTTGGACGGGGCTTGGAGCAACCTGGTCTAGTGGGAGGTGTCCCTGCCCAGGGTAGGGGGTTGGAACTGGATGATCTTTAAGGTCCCTTTCAACCCAAACCATTCTATGATTCTATGATTCTATGAATCCTAAGTGGTTCCCCAAATGTTTACCTAAGTCCATCTCACTGTCAAAAGAAGAGCTGTCTCCTCTTGACCCCATTCCTGCCTCCTCTCTCCATGCAAAGTCTCACATGGATGTGAGCTATGCCAGGGTCTGAACTACTCCAAAAATTTATTTTCTCTTGGGTAAGTTGCCACTCATCAGTTTGGATGGGAACACGCTGCCCGGGTGGAGGCAAGGTCACCTTCTGCAGCTCCATGTAGCTGCTGGCTCTTGCTCCTTGGGGACCAGCACCACCCCCCCAGCTTTAATCGGGAAGTCGAGATGATCCAGAGCATCTGCACAACGCTGGGAATGGATGGAGCAATGTTAGTTTAAAGGAAATAAAGCAGCCTGTTGTCCACTCATGCCCTGGAGGCTGTCACGCTAAATAAAGACATTATCAGAGAAAGAGCAGATACTTCAGCGCCTTCATGCCTGTTAATGACCCCGGCACCTTCCGAATCAATCTAGGGACTGGCTTTCCCACAGATGGTCCCTTGGAGACAGACTGCTGTGGCTTTAGTCGGAATAAATGGAAACAAAACAGTTAACAAATATCCAAAAATAGAGCGTAGTTAACTTCTTTCTTTTTTTTTTTTTTTTTTTGTTTTTTTAATACGGAGATGAAAAATCCCTGGGTGATTTACGTGCCAGCAGAGATATTAACTGCATATAATAGATGCAATATTTTTAATACTAATATTTTGGGCTGAGACAAGAGCGGGAATGGAAAGTATTTCCAGTGCCTTGACTTCTTTATTTTGCAAACATCAGTTGCTAACTGGGGTCAGACAGAAATATTGTTTCTGCAACAAGAGCCCAAACAGCTCGAGCTGGCAACTTCTTCACGCACTAACCATGCCAGGAGGCCCTGCAGAGCTTCAGCGTGTTGCTCCCTCCCAGGTCTTTGGGGCCAAAGTCCCCAACTTGGGCTTGCAGGGAGAAGGAGAGGGTGGTAAACGTCATCCTGCAGAGGGGATGGCTACTTGCCGTGGCCAAAAATTGGAAGTCACCTGTGAAACCATATAGTCACACTGTCATAGTGCTGCTGGGCTTCCTCAAATGGGCCAGGTCTCATGGAAAGACCTCGTGTGACACGGGGGATGCCATAAGACCTTTTTTTACCCATCAAAACATTGCCCTCTGCTCGCCCTTACTTCTCAGCTCAGTTGCCTGGAGAGCAATCTGGTGGCATAAAGCCCTCAGTGCTCGTTCCAAGCGATCATCAGCAAGGGCACATTTACATTCGAGGATTGAGAGCAGGAGAAAAAAACAAGTTATTTCACTTCATATCCACTCCAGCGACCAGCTGCTGACAACACCTCCATGAACTCTTGCTGGAAAACAACGTGTAGATGGATAAACCCGTTTCCAGTCCTGAGGAGCCATGCAGGAAACACTCCACCAAAGAGAAAACCATTTCAATAACAGATTGGTTTCCTAGCGCAGAGGAACCTGTCGCTATATTTCCTTCCCTCAATTCTGGCCGGCTGAAATAGCATCACGTAGACAGTTGTGTTTTGCACTACACGACACCAAAAGAGCAGCCTTGAAGAACGGTCTCATGGGTGACGGGGTTCGCACATACAAGGATCTGGTGGCCACAGGTTCACTGCAAGGTCTGTGATGGGGGAAGGTCCAACTACAGCCCTTTCCAACCTTTCTGCCTCGGTTCCCTCGCAGGGGAAGGGGGTTGTTGAGAGCAGCCTTTAGCCAAAAAGCACTTTGAGGTTGAGGGACAACAAAACACCGCAGCGTTGTTTCATCTTTGGCTGTCTTCCAGTCAAGAGCTGTCAAGAGCTGGGGACAGCTCTTGAATTGCTCCCCTGTAGCTCTTCCTACAGCTGATTGACCCAACAGCACCCTACGCTTTGCCCACGTGATGAGGACTTTCCCTGCCAGGTTGGTAAAAAATAAATGCCACGTCATCAGCCTCTAAAACACCACCCATGCAACCACGATGACCAAGGTGCCCTGGGTGGAGGCCACAAAAATGATCCAAGAGCTGGAACACCTCTCCTGTGAGGACAGGCTGATGGAGTTGGGGTGCTCAGCCTGGAGAAGAGAAGGCTCCGGGGAAACCTTATTGTGGCCTTTCAATAATAAAAGGGGGCCTAGAAGAAAGATGGGGATGGACTTTTTTGTAGGGCCTGTTATGACAGGACAAGGGATGATGGCTTTAAACTAAAAGAAGGGAGATTTAGACAAGATAGAAGGAAGAAATTCTTTAGTCTGAGGGTGGTGAAACCCTGGTCCAGGTTGCCCAGAGAGGTGGGAAATGTCCCATCTCCTGGAAACATTCAAGACCAGGTTGGACGGGGCTCTGAGCAACCTGATCTAGTTGAAGATGTCCCTGCTCACGGCAGGGGGATTAGACTAGATGGCCTTTAAAGGCCCCTTCCAAACCATTCTATGATTCCACAGTAGGCACTGTTGAATGCTTCTGTTGATGGTTTTGCTTTCAAAACTCCAAAACCTGCTTTAAATGCTGACTCCCACTTGGCTGAACACAATCGAAGAGCTAAGGTAGCGTTCAAAAGGCACTGAGTCTGCAGTCACAGCCACATGACCACTTTAACTCTCACGACATGAAACGAAGGATGGTTCAAAATAAGCAAAAAGTTCTTCACATAACGCACAGTTGAACTGTGGAGCTATGCTATAGGAGACGCGAGCACCAGGAGTTTAAAGGGGTTCAAAAAGCACATTGCCAAATTCATGAAAGGAAAATCCATCAAGGGGCTACTGGGCACAAAAGTGAGCAAATGTGGTCCCGGCAGATCCGCAAAGTGTAAATTCCTGGAGAATCACAGAATCATTTTGGTTGGAAAGGAACTTTAAGATAATTGAGTCCAACTGTTAAGAAGATGAGAGCACTGCTGGAAAGCAGCATTACATGTACACCATGTTCTTCTCACGCTCCTCCTGGTGTAATAGAATCATAGAATGGTTTGGGTTGGAAGGGACCTTAAAGACCATCCAGTTCCAACCCCCTGCCATGGGCAGGGACACCTCCCACCAGACCAGGTTGATCAAAGCCCCCTCCAAACTGGCCTTGAATGGCCAGGGGCGGGGCAGCCACAACTTCTCTGGGCAACCTGGGCCAGGGTCTCACCACCCTCCCAGCAAAGAATTTCCTCCTGAGATCTCATCTCAATCTCCGCTCTTTCAGTTTAAAACTGTTCCCCTTTGTCCTATGGCTCCCCTCCCTGATCAAGAGTCCCTCCCCATCTCTCCTGTAGGCCCCCTTTAGGTATTGGAAGGCTGCTGTAAGGTCCATTGCTGGTCACCAGGCCAAGTGGTCTGGTCTGACCCACCACAGCTCTCCCCCAGCTCTTACTGATCTCCTGACGAGCTCCAGTGCACCACCAGAACATTTTCTTGCAAATGAAAAACTCCTGGCCCTCTACTGATGCAGGATGGCGTGGCAACCATAAGATAAGGTGACTTATCTCCCAGCTGGGTGGAGGGGTTGCAGCGTAAGGCACTCTGCACGCAAAGGCAATTACCACCGCCCAGCTCACGTGCCATAATTCATTAAGCCGCAATAACGCAATCACCCAGCTGAGCCCTTTTAGGAACAAACCGCCGAGACAATATTGCCCTCTGGGGACCTGCAGTTCGGAGAATTAATTTAGTGTAATAACTCCTGGCGATGTTGCGGACAATCAAACTGAAAGAAATGATGATCTGTCTCTAAATTGCCTGGAACCAACCCCTCGGCTGATGCCCTGTGACCGCTGGTGAGGTCAAGTGCGTACTGTTTGTTCAGGACTTTTATGCCTATGAACACTTAATCCTTGAGGAACCTCATTGTGAAGGATCAACACTTCAACAAGGAGTTCTTCACCTTGTTCTCTGGGATGCTCAGCTTCAGCCGGCACAGCTTTCTTAGTCTCAGGGTTCAGTTTTAGGTAGTCCTGTGAGGACCAGGGAGTTGGACTCAATGATTCTTATGGGAGCCTTCCAACTAGACATATTATACAATTCCTTTCTGTGATGCACCTTTAGAATCATAGAACTGTCCAGGTTGGAAGGGACCTTTCAGATCGTCGAGTCCAACCATCAACCCAACACTGACAAAACCCACCACTAAACCATGTCTCTCAGAGCCATTTCTGCCCGGCTTTTAAATACCTCCAGGGATGGTGACTCCACCACTGCCCTGGGCAGCCTGGTCCAATCCTTGGATAACCCCTTCCATGAAGAAATTTTTCCTAATATCCATCCTAAACCTCCCCTGGCGCAACCAGGAGGCCATTTCCTCTTGTCTCATCGCCTGTTCCTTGGGAGAAGAAACCGACCCCCCCTGGCTACATCCTCCTTTCAGGGAGTTGTAGAGAGCGAGAAGGTCTCCCCTCAGCCTCCTTTTCTCCAGGCTGAACACCCCCAGCTCCCTCAGTCTTTCCTCACAAGACTTGTTCTCCAGACCCCTCACCAGCTCCGGTGCCCTTCTCTGGACCCGCTCCAGCCCCTCAATGTCTTTTTTGCAGTGAGGAGTTGTTAAAAAGTTCCTGTTAGTTCAGTTATTCCTGAAAACGTGGCCTGTTCTTCACCACTAGTCCAAAGTTTCTAAACCTTAAGGAAAAAAATTATTGGTCCTGAGTTTGCTCAGGAGAAGAGCTTTTTGCAGCCACAGTTACACTGGCTCAACTCCTCTGCACCCTGCTCAGCATGGCACAAATCCAGTCTGGGCGGAGAATGGATGGAGACAGCCCTGAGGAGAAGGACTTGGGGGTGCTGGTGGATGAGAAGCTCAACACGAGCTGGCAACGTGCACTGGCAGCCCAGAAAGCCAACCGCATCCTCGGCTGCATCCCAGCAGCGTGGCCAGCAGAGCCAGGGGGGGATTCTGCCCCTCTGCTCTGCTCTGGGGAGACACCCCTGCAGGGCAGCCTCCAGCTCTGGGGCCACCAACAGCAGAAGGACATGGACCTGTTGGAGCAGGGCCAGAGGAGGCCAAAGAGATGCTCCAAGGGCTGGAGCCCCTCTGCTGTGAGGACAGGCTGAGAGAGTTGGGGGGGTTCAGCCCGGAGAAGAGAAGGCTCCAGGGAGACCTTAGAGCCCCTTCCAGTCCCTCAAGGGGCTCCAGGAAAGCTGGGGAGGGACTCTTGATCAGGGAGGGGAGCCATAGGATGAGGGGGAAGGGTTTGACACTGAAAGAGGGGAGACTGAGATGAGATCTGGGGAAGAACTTCTTTGCTGTGAGGGTGGTGAGAGCCTGGCCCAGGTTGCCCAGAGAAGCTGTGGCTGCCCCATCCCTGGAGGGGTTCAAGGCCAGGCTGGATGGGGCTTTGAGCAACCTGGTCTGGTGGGAGGTGTCCCTGCCCATGGCAGGGGGGTTGGAACTCGATGGTCTTTAAGGTCCCTTCCAACTTGAACTATCCTATGATTCTATGATCCCTGGTGGGTTTGGGATGTTCCCTCTGTGACCCCAAAGTGAGACTTTGTGGTGGCTCCGGTAACCCCCATCAGCTCCCAAGAGGGCATAGAGAAGACAGGAATATAAAGAGGAGGATAAAAACCTGATTTCCAGATGCTGCTTCAGGGGTTCAGATCCACGTGCCATCAAACCTGATTAATTTGACTTGGAAATCCTACTGAGAAGGAAAAGGGTGTTTCAGCCTTTTCAATTCCTTCCCTTCCTCTCTCTTTCTCCTGTTTCAACACCATTTATTGAGGTCCCTAAAAACACTGCAAATCATTTTGCTCCACGCTAGTTTTCAGCAAGTACCCAGTCCATCCCAAACATTTCGTTTTGTTCCAGCCAGGAACAGCACCCGGGCACTAAAATAACGTCTCGATATTGTTGCTTTCTTTAATAAACATCCTCTCCTCTCACTGCAAAGCTCTCAGTAAATGACCCTGGAAGAACAAAAGACGTTTCTGTATTGTTTTAAGTTCTCTTCCTTTCTGAAA
Source organism: Numenius arquata (assembly GCF_964106895.1). NCBI lineage: Eukaryota > Metazoa > Chordata > Aves > Charadriiformes > Scolopacidae > Numenius > Numenius arquata. The sequence goes on from NC_133615.1 coordinate 3,317,458, forward strand.
ACCTCAATTAAAACGGTGAAAAAGCAAACGCGTCGTTACTATACTCTGTAATTATGAACTCATTTCTATTCACTCGCCCAGCAGGAGAGGTTTGTCCCGGTGACCTCTGAGAACAGGTTTCGAAGGCTTTTCCAAAATTTCACAGCCTTAAAACCGACACGTTCGTGTCGGCCATAAAACACGTTCACTTTCGCCTTCACCCAAAATAACTCGCAATCTTAAAATCCAGGGTGAGGGCCATTCCTGTGACTATTTTTATTTGGGAAAGGAGCCCTAGCGCTGGCCATGAATAGATCGGCATGGGAAGGGCTCTGGAAATAGTGCAGCCCTTCAAGGCAGCGTGGAAGTTGCATGAACACGGCCTGTCAGCTTATTGTAAAGAGTTTTCAGGGCTACGACGATGATGAGGGGACTAGAAGATCTCTCTGATGAGGAAAGGCTGAGGGACTTGGGTCTTTTTAGTCTGGAGAAGACTGAGGGGGGATCTGATCAAGGCCTATAAATACTTCAAGGGTGGGTGTCAGGAGGATGGGGTCAGGCTTTTTTTCAGTGGTGCCCAGGGACAGGACAAGAGGAAATGGGCACAAACCTGAACATAAGAAGTTCCACCTAAACATGCGGAGGAACTTCTTTGCTGTGAGGGTGGCAGAGCCCTGGAAGAGGCTGCCCAGAGAGGTGGTGGAATCTCTGTCTCTGGAGACATTCAAACCCCGCCTGGATGGGTTCCTGTCCAACCTGCTCTGGGTGACCCTGCTTTGGCAGGGGGTTGGACCAGATGATCTCCAGAGGTCCCTTCCAACCCCTACCATTCTGTGATTCTGCGAATTTTCAAATAAATACCTTGCATGACATGCTCCTGAGTGATTTTTAGGCTTTTCTTAGCAATCTTCCCTGCACAAAAACTACCTGGCCTGAAGAGGACTCCTGCCATTGCCATCCCAACCTCTTGACTTGCCCATGCGATGCGTGGACTTCTCTTTTGGAAAAGTCCCACTGAAAAAATATCTTTTGAGACAAAATGCTGTGACAACTTGGATATATATGTATATATCTTGGTTATATATGTGTATATATATAGGAAGCACATGGACCTGTTGGAACAGGTCCAGAGGAGGCCACGAAGATGCTGTGAGGGCTGGAGCCCCTCTGCTGTGAGGACAGGCTGAGAGAGTTGGGGGGGTTCAGCCTGGAGAAGAGAAGGCTCCGGGGAGACCTTAGAGCCCCTTCCAGTCCCTCAAGGGGCTCCAGGAAAGCTGGGGAGGGACTCTTGATCAGGGAGGGGAGCCATAGGACAAGGGGGAAGGGTTTGACACTGAAGGAGGGGAGATTGAGATGAGATCTGGGGAAGAACTTCTTTGCTGTGAGGGTGGTGAGACCCTGGCCCAGGTTGCCCAGAGAAGCTGTGGCTGCCCCATCCCTGGAGGGGTTCAAGGCCAGGTTGGATGGGGCTTTGAGCAACCTGGTCTGGTGGGAGATGTCCCTGCCCATGGCAGGGGGTTGGAACTGGATGGTCTTTAAGGCCCGTTCCAACTCAAACCATTCTATCATTCTATGATATATATCTTTAAGGAGAGAGTGAAAGATAATGAGGGTAAACAAGAGAGAAAACCATTTTTTTTAATAAGAGATGAAACAGTGGACAGCAAGATGATGCCTGACAAATCAGAATCAGATAATAACAAATGCAGAATAGCTGATTCTGACATAAAATAAAATAATATTGTCCTTTAAATGCAAGCTAGAAAATAGCTTTAAATTTACATACAGGACTACAAGCCACACTGATTTAGAATCATAGAAGCATTGAATGGTTTAGATTAGAGGGGACCTTAAAGATCGTCTAGTTCCACCCCCCTGCCATGGGCAGGGACACCTCCCACTAGACCAGATTGCTCAAAGCCCCATCCAGTCTGGTCTTGTAACCAGCTTTAGGGTCCATTCCTGATCCTCCCATGATTTCACATGCCCATGACATATATATTTCTTTTCACTTAACATTTAGGACAAAATCCAAAGGAGCATGTATACATCCACAACACAACTTAGGCAGAGCTGAGGACACTACATCTCATCAACCAAGTCAGCTCAACTCCCAAAATCTCACCCAACCCCAAGGGTTTGGGTCAGCTGATGTTTTGTCTGAAATATAAGTGCCAAAAGCATTGCTGCCGTGCACGTCCTGAGATGCCACCATCTCCTCAGAGACCCCCTCCCAGTTCAACCAGTTCCTGTCTTCGGACATAACAGATTCATCAACTGAGCATAAACCCACCAGAAGAAACCTTCTAGAAGAAGGTGCAAATTGTCAATTGAAGTTAAAACAAATTAACGGTTGTAGCAAGAGTTGGCAATGCCTTCAAAGGGCTCAGGGCCAAATGCTTCACAGACTCACAAAATGATATGGGGTTGGAAGGGACCTCTGGAGATCATCTAGTCCAATCCCTTGTCAGAACAGGTCCACCTAGAGCAGGTTGGACAGGAACATGTCCAGGTGGGTTTTGAATGTCTCCAGAGACGGAGACTCTACCACCTCTCTGGGCAGCCTCTTCCAGTGCTCTGCCACTTGTGACGACAACAGTTTGCTCTGTCGGCACCTGTTTATGAAAAACTAAGGGCAAAAATAGTCAACTATGCACTTCACCCAGGCTGCTGAAACACCAGTAGCTGGTGTCAACCCCTGCTCATTAGCAGCACCAAGCCAACTTGGCTGGTAGGCCTTGGTAGGGTCTATCTACCCAGCTGATAGGTAAGGAGGGCTCGCTCTGGCCAGTGAAGCCAGGGATCCTCAACAAGGGGTTGAGCTAAATGTGGGTTAGAGATTTCATCAGCCATGGGCATCTTCCACGTACAGATACAAGCACATTTTCTTCAGACACCAGAAATACTTATGGCAAGCATGGTCTCAAGTGGAGACTGCTGTTCCCAAAGCTTCTCAAGAAGTGCTAAGGCAACACCCTCTGCGAATGTGAAAATGTCCTGGTGGGAACCTTGCTTTCCTCGGCTGAGAAGAGATCTCCCCTCCATGAGATGGCAGAGAACGGGATGCCCAGTCTCAAGTCTTTGTTCTTGCTGAAGAGAGCCCAGAAACAAACCCCCATGCCAGAACTTCCTCTGGTGCGAGGTGTTTTGGCTCAACTCCTCCCACAGCTCTTTGTTTTTCAGACTTCCTTGGTTCTGGTCAACATGAGAAAGTGAAATAAAGCAAGGAAACCTGATCTCGTAAGACGGCCAGATTAGTTTTTCTTATGTGGGGGCCAGAAGATCTCAGCGAGAAGTTCTCCAGGGCTCTCCAAGCACCTGTGATGGTGACCTTTGGCAATTCCCACCTTGCGCAAGGGGAAGGGGAATCCTCCCTCTTCTCCACACAGATTATTGTAGGGTTGCTCACAAAGTTCAGTCTTGTGCAGGACTTGGTGGAGCCATTGTGGAGACCCTCAGGCCCCGCGTATAAATGATTAGCTAACAGAACCATAGAATGGTTTGGGTTGGAAGGGACCTTAAAGACCATTGAGTTCCAGATGAGAACAGGAGAACAACTGTTCCTCAAAGAGTTTACAGCATCGAGATGCATTTAACATATGGAGAACATAGGCATGGGGAGGAGGTTACACAGCATCATGCAGAGGGTGCATTCAATTTGCCCCATTGTAGGTGTTTGCGATGTCAGAGGCCAAACGTGAGGTGGGGGTTTAAACTCCATGGCAGCCCAACCAGCTACAGATGCTGAAGACTGGGGAGGGAGTCACGTGGCTTCACGCTGAGGTGAACCATCCTCCAAACTCCACTGACTACCTCCACTTCGAGTGTAACAGGAACTTTGGCACCCAGTAGCTCATATGTGGTCAACATAGTTATGGACACGTGGTGCGATTCAGAGGGTGGTGTCACTGGAGGTGCTGTATGGCACCTTGTTTGGTTCCCACCCCATTATGGTGCAGGTTTCACAAGGTCTGGTGTCTGCTAGCTCCTTGCATGGATGTCACGATATGCTAGGACATCCGAAATAGCACCTATGATGATGGAGGTGATGGAGGTGATGATGGAGGAACTGAAATGAGGTTCCCCCCTCAGACCCTTGGACACAAGAGCAGTTGCTTGTCTAAACCTTCTCATAGTTGTACAGCCACCACAACCTCCTGCTCCCCGTTCCCTCATGCTCACGAGAGTGGGCAGCAGAAAAAAAAGGAGTGAAGAGCTGTTGGTGTCAACAACTCGCTGTTCTCCAGCCCAGCCCCTGCTGTCACACAGGAGAAAGATACCTACTAAACGCTGAGTTTCGATGAAATCAAGTGTCCCTCTACCACAGGCACACGCTGAAGTTCTCCTGGATTTTTTGCCGGAGCAATTATTTTGCTTTCTGTGAAGTAACATCACAAGACCCTGAGCTTATCCAGCAGGACGTTACGTTTCTATTGAGGTTTCATAACAGTGAAATGTTTTGCCGGTGGTACATAAAGTCTTTCAATCAGCTGCAGAGATGGAGAAAAACAACCTGCAAAAGCCTCCTGATGCCACAGAGTCTCCTGGAAGCCTGGCGGTTCAGGTTAAATTTAGTCGGCAGGACAGGGGTCACTTCAGTCACCAAGATCATAAAAAAAAAAAAAAATATAAAAAATAAAAGGGAATAAAAAGTCTTGTGTTGCCGAGTTTTTATGTAAGGACAAAGCCGCTCTCAATAGAGAGGTGGCAACCCTGCGGCTGGGAAACGCACCCGGCTCTCTCCTGCCACTGCCTCCTGGCATGAAAAAAAAGAAACAATGAAAGGAAAGGATTAAATTTACTTAGATGAGTATCTTTTAACCCTTCTGCACCCTGCCTTTAGTGAGGCACACAAGGAGGACGGAACAGATACGGAGAACGGTGATGGATACGCATCTCCTGAAGTCCTGCTCATGTGGAGCGTGTCCTGTTGAACTCACAAAGGTTTTATCTTTCTCTTTACGTTAGTCTGGAGCCCACAGAGAGCTCCGATATTGCGAGAAATATGTTTTCCCCCCATCACATGAAACGCAAAATCCTCTCGGTGGTTGCCAGCGTCGGGAAAGGAGCAGCGAAAATACGGCATCGCCTTCCGTGGTGTGTTTTGCCGGCGAGATCGTGGCCACCATCTGCCTTCAGGGGTGACTCACAGCTTGGGCATATTTTCAGTGACACCCTCAAGCGCGTAAGGGCTTAACGTCGATCACAACGGCAGAAACAGGAACAGCTGGATGGAAAAGCCCTACTCGCCCCGCCACAGCTTGAGGCACGGGTGACAGGCAAAACAAACTGCCCGATGGATGCTCAATGCCAACTGGTCCACCTTAGTGCGACTGGTGTTCCACACGGACCGTTCGGATAATGGGAAGACCCTACACACAGAATCATGGAATCATAGAATGGTTTGGGTTGGAAGGGACCTTAAAGCTCGAGTTCCAAACCCTCTGCCACGAGCAGGGACATCTCCCACCACACCAGGTTGCTCAAAGCCCCATCCAGCCTGGCCTTGAACACCTCCAGGGATGGAGCAGCCACGGCTTCTCTGGGCAACCTTGGCCAGGCTCTCACCACCCTCACAGCAAAGAAGTTCTTCCCCACATCTCATCTCAATCTCCCCTCTTGCAGTTTGAAACCGTTCTCCCTTGTCCTGTGGCTCCCCTCCCTGACCAAGAGTCCCTCCCCAGCTTTCCTGGAGCCCCTTGAGGGACTGGAAGGGGCTCTAAGGTCTCCCTGGAGCCTTCTCTTCTCCAGGCTGAACCCCCCCAACTCTCTCAGCCTGTCCTCACAGCAGAGGGGCTCCAGCCCTCGGAGCATCTCCGTGGCCTCCTCTGGACCCGTTCCAACAGGTCCATGTCCTTCTTACGCTGAGGACTCCAGAGCTGGACACAGTACTCCAGGTGGGGTCTCACTAGAGCAGAGTAGAGGGGTAGAATCATCTCCCTCGCCCTGCTGGCCACACTTCTTTTGATGCAGCCCAGTATGCGGTGCTGGCGGGGGGCTTTCTGGGCTGGAAGTGCACATATTAACAAACAGCAAAAAAAAAAAGGCAGAAAACTTTTGCTTTATCCCTCATCTCATCTCAAATCCCCCCCCCCCCCCCCATTAATCGCTCCATCTCATTCCAGCATCGTTTCATCCTGCAACTCCCACCCGACCCCATCCCTCCTCATGGAATGAGGAGATCTTGCCCTTGAAGGAGCAAGCTGGGCAAAGCTGGTTCCTGTGATGTTTTATGACTGGGTAAAGTGGTAGAGTGCCCTTTATGGTGTTTTGAAAGGAAATTGTACAGGAACAATGTCCCGAGCAGCGTGGCTATTGAAAACCCTTCACAAAAGGAGTTTGCCACAAGAGGAAAAGCAGCTTAATCAGTCGAACTAATCACTGTAGGTGGTTGAGTGTCCCCGAGGGTCTGTAAAATCAAATATAATGGGAAAAGAAATATATCACAGTTTGCCTACGCTCCTCGGCGGAGCCGCCGGCAGATCTGGGACGTTCCCTGCCTGGCTCCGAGCCCGCCGTGACTGTCCTTTGGGCCGTCCCTACACAGGACCACGCTTGCCTCCCTGCGAGATCCTGACAGGGGCCACCTGGGTGGGCCGGGATGAGCCTCTGGAGGTCACTCAGCAACGTGAACTCCGATGGGAGACATAGGACAGGAGTGGCCACCCCCGTGCGGTAACCCCAGTTAACCCGGTTCTCGGCGTGGGCGCGAGAAGGGGGGGGTCAGCGGCGCTTACACAACCCTCCTGCTTCAGGAAGAGGAAACCGTCCCTGACAGCCACCCAGGGCTCTCCGGGGAAGGAGGATATTTCTACCTCCCCCAGCTCTGAATCTAATTAAAACCAGAAAACAACACACAGACACACACAAAATAATCCAGACTGTTTTTTTCCTGATCATTTAAGTGTAAAGCCAAGTTAACGGTAGGAAGCAAATTGGGACAACACAAGGGAAAACTTGGTGACATTTCTCTAATCCTGTTGTCAAAAGCCATAAGTGTTGGGGGCACGTTGAAGGGAGATGGGGAAAGCACACAAGCCTCTTTGCTCCAACCCCTTCTCTCCATGTACAAGCCAGGAGGACCTACCAAGTCTTCTGCTCCACCTCTTTATCTCTGCACAAGGGCTTTATGAAGGATGGATAGCCCAGGTGGAGAAATGCCCCCCTTAAACCTCCATCCAACAGCAAAAGGAGGAGATGGCACGAAGCTCAGCCACAGTTAAGGGTGATGGTCCTTCACCCAAGGTCAGCCCTGGTCACCAAGAGCCCTGGCAGAGACAGAGCAGCCCCCTGTGGCTCTGGTCATTCCAAAGCCTGGAGGCACATCAGCTGTGCATGGAGGAGGCACCAAGGATCCACACCTTTTTCTGTTGAAAAGAGGAATTTGGATGCCTTTTGGAAGGAGGGGACTAATTTTTTAGGCCTTTGCTCCATCCTCTCTGGGCCATGGGGCTGTGCTTCCCTCTCTAATCATCTCCTGTCCCATAGACTGACCACCAAAAGCCCCATGAGATACCAGCGAGTATCTATGCACACATGAGGATTTCCTTTTGGTAAGGAATTTGGCCTGATTTGACTTTTGCATCCAACAAGATGTGATCGAACCAATATAATTACGATGGTGCAAACTTTTTAAGACTTCCCTAGCAACCTATTCCTGGTCCTCACCAAAACTGTCCCGTTCCTTAGGTGGCACAGAACAAATAACCAGAAGATCAAGAAACTTAAGAAAAAAAAACCACTTAAAAAGTGGCATTTTTTAGCAACTTTTTGAAAAACAAGGGGCCAAACTTAGAGCCTACCTGCCCAAGGAGACTACATCCCAGCACAGCTTGTGGTCCGCCAGCAGAAAGGCAGTGGGGTGGGAAGGAAGAAGGAGAAGACTTGAGGAATGGGTTCCAGAGTATTTCTTTTCTCTTGACTACTTGCATGAGATAAAGGCAGAAGAGGTCCTGCCACCACCCAGGGAAAACCCCTCCTTCACTAGAGGTAGTTGCTTATGGGAGGTCAAACCAAGTTGCCCTTGGTGATATCTAGGGAGGGTGGGTCTTCTGTGGCAGCAAACAGCAGATTTGGGCAATAAAACCTATTGATGTTCAACACTTGCTCACATGGACATCTGTGAAAAACCTAGCCTCTGCTGCTCTCCATCAGTTGTCCCATCAAGCGGTGATGTCCTCCATCACCCTCATCAGGAGGTGATAGTTACACCTCATGTGTCCCAACCCACAGAGAAAACACCAAGTGTGGATTTTCTGCTGGGTGATGTTGGGAGGCTGATACCTCTCCCTGGCCTCCTGCCCTGATTGTAAGCTCTTCGCAGCAAGGACCTCACCACCTCCTGCAGGCTCTTCCAACACCTTGTGCAACCACAACCAAACCCTCCAACAGATGTGATGCTGATTGCTACTACCAAAAACATGTCCAACAGACCAACAGTAGTCCTTAACTGGGAAAGTTGAAGCCTGGTTTAATGACACCTTTAATCTGCTCTTCGTTTCTATATTATACGAAAAATGAAGCATGCATCCCATGGAAAAATCATGGAATCACAGAACCATAGAATGGTTTGGGTTGGAAGGGACCTTCAAGATCATCGAGTTCCAACCACCCTGCCATGGGCAGGGACACCTCCCACCAGACCAGGTTGATCAAAGCCCCCTCCAACCTGGCCTTGAACACCTCCAGGGATGGAGCAGCCACGGCTTCTCTGGGCAACCTGGGCCAGAGTCTCACCACCCCCACAGCAAAGAAGTTCTTCCCCACATCTCATCTCAATCTCCCCTCTTGCAGTTTAAAACCGTTCTCCCTCATCCTGTGGCTCCCCTCCCTGATCAAGAGTCCCTCCTCAGCTTTCCTGGAGCCCCTTGAGGGACTGGAAGGGGCTCTAAGGTCTCCCCGGAGCCTTCTCTTCTCCAGGCTGAACCCCCCCAGCTCTCTCAGCCTGTCCTTACAGTAGAGGGGCTCCAGCCCTCATAGCATCTCTTTGGCCCTTCGTGACTCATGGAACATAAAAATGTATGATATATACAGGGAGAAAGCAATGGTTGCACACCCACAGAGGTGCTTTCCCCCCTCCCGGGAGTGAAAGGTGCACGGCAGAGATGTCAGGGTAGGTGAGCCGCGTTCCTCCGTAACGCAGTGACAGCATTTCCCGAGGAAAGGTGACAGGAAGGAAGCAGGGACGGGCGCTATTTATAGCACGGCCGGACGTCAGCGTCGTTTCGCACAAGAAACAAAAGGTGCTTCGGCAGCCCAAGACGTGGCCTCTTTGGAATGTCACCGTCAGGGAGGGGAGAGGAGCCCGCACAAGCACTGGGGAACAACCAGTATCATTTATGAGACCAGCTAAAAAACAGACAGATTTCTGGGTGTTGATGTGCTTTATCAGCTCTTTTATAAGCCAACCTGAAGGTCAGCTACAACCAGGCAAGACCAGTTAGACCTGTGTCTGGTGCAGAGGTCAGCCTGGGGGTTGACGCCCTGACCCAAACTGGATGTCCCCTTGTGGACATGGCAGAAGGATGCCCACCGTGGTCACCTGTGTGACCATACTTCTTGGATGTGCCATCCTTCTTGGATGAGCCAGGTCCTGGGCAGGGTGAGCTGGTGCACCATGGACAAATATTGCTTGGTGCCAAGTGCTTATCACCTTCAGGAGAAGACCAAAAGCTGCCTGATGAAAACCAGACCCAGCTGCACCAGATCTTTGGAGCCACACCTGCTTCTAACCAATGGAGCAGGACAATCCCGTTTCTTCTTGCAAATCCACCGCGTGTCAACCCTACTCCCACCCCTGGCTGCTCCCAATCCCTTTCTAAGAAACCAGCTCTTCTTCCCTTGGGTTAGGGCATCCAGAATTGCTTCCTAACACCCCTCCCACGCCATGCACCACCAAAGTGCTTAGAGATATGGTTAGTGGTGGTTTTTGTCAGTGTTGGGTTGATGGTTGGACTCGATGACCTGAAAGGTCCCTTCCAACCTAGATAATTCTATGGTTCTATGATTCTAACCGGTCCCGCTCAGCCTCTCCCAAGCCTCGCTGCCTCCGATGCCCCATCCAAGATCTTGCAATTTTGAGTGTCTCCGTATACAGAGATCCATGTCCATTTAAACCAAAAAGCTCCTAACTCCCAACTGCTTTGCTAGCCATAAAATCTCATCCACAGGGTTGTTTATACCACCTGTGTGGCTCCACCAGCTCTGAAATGAAGCTTTTCTCCCCCAGAACGATGCCTGGGACATTAAGATAATAATATTGCAATTAAGTGTGAACAGCTTTGTAACCTGTTTGTGCTCCAATACAGTGGGTATTCTCTCCCCCCCCCCCCCCCTATTCCTACCATGTTTTTCTCATAAAATAACCATTCTGAGACCTCACTTACTGCTAGAAATTAATTTTAAGAAGTGAGTGCTCTCTGGGGGGCATCTCAAATAGCACTAGAAGGACTAAAACTCCCCTCCTAGTCCCAAATGCACTGCGGAGGCAGGGGCACCCTGAGAACCCCCAGCATCAAACCATGTGGTGCAGAGAGAGAGGGGCTGCTGAGGTCCTCAGCTGATGTCTAGGGGATGGGACCAGGCCTTTTCTGCTTAAATAATTATTTAAGAGATTGTTGTTTCACTCCACTCTCTCAACCTGGGATTCTTAGCTTTTTTTGCAATTAAAATAAATATGTTCTTCTATCTAAGCTTGGACACCAGCATGAATATCTGTGGAGGAATTCAGGCAGGACCGCATCCCCTCCGCTCATTCCATTTTATTTCATTTCTGACTGCTTAGGGCTGAAACGATCCCATATCTTTTATCACATGATGTCATATCAACTGGATTTTAAGGCTTCTGTCTCTCCTCCTAGGATATTATCCCAGTGCTACGTGGTCTGGGCCGTATCTCACCCCACAATCTTCCAACCCCAGCCCAAGGCAGGTTTTTTTTCCTATTTCTCCTCGCCATCTGTGAAGGAGGGAGGGATGTCCCAGGCGGGCTAAATGTTTCTGTCTGCTGAGGGTTTATCTGAAGGGACCAGAAAGAAAAAGAAATGAAAATACACATCCGGCATGATCCTGGTTTTTCAGATGGGAAGGAAGAACCAACAGGCGGTTCCATGGCTCTGGTCCAGGATTTGGCCATGGGGCTTCAGGCAGGAGACCCCTTGGCTCTTCAGGTCTCCTGCAGCATCAGGTACTCTTTGGATGGTGGAGGACGACCCACTCAGTGAACTGGGACGCTCCCAACATCCACTGGGATTTCTGAAGGAGCCCTCAGCTTGGTTTTAACCACATTTCGGTGATCACAGGACTGCAACGTAGCTCAAATAAGCCTTTTTTTTTTTTTGTTTTCCCTAAATCACAAAACGAAATTGTCTTTTAAAGTGCGGACAGGAAAAAGGAGGGAGCCCCAAAGAGGAGAGAAAAAGGAGTTTGCTGCTGACGGACAGCCCTGCCCACAGAAGAATGTTTCTAGGACGCCTGAACAAAGTCTTTTCAGCTGTTTTTTTGGTCACTCGGTAAAATTTAAGAAAACCAGTGCAAGCACAGAATTAACTACACCAGGGCTGTTCATGAGTCAAGAAGTGATGGGGACATTTGAGGACATATTCCAACTGCTAAAGGTGTCTGCAGGATTCCCCCCAAAATCCCCCCGTGAGGCATCGCAGCTCAGGCACAGATTTCAGATCATTCTAGGAGGAAAGACGGACCACTTTTTCTCCTGTTAAATAATATTAACCTCGCAAAATCCTGGTTTTAGTAAAGCTTTATTGCCCCAGTTGGGTTGTCTCAGCCACAGCAGAACACACCAGCAGCAATAAAGCTGCATCTACAACTAACTCCTTCATTCCCTGCTTATTTTCACATTTACCCATAGTCATGATTCCTAGCAAGGACTCTAGATGCCCTCATATAATTAAATATGCAATTTACACAATTAAATATCCAATCGACCCAATTCAATTAACCCAGCGGATTGAAATCACCAATGCCACCAAAGCTGCCTGCTGAGCACATCCCCTCCTTCACGGGGACAGGCATCCGACGCTCGCTGCAAACCCCTCTCAACCGTACCCGCTTTTGCAGGCGACCCTGAAAATCAGCAAATTTTGCTTTTCGACAGAAAGGGAGGAAATAAGTCACAAGGACTCAGAGCTTTTACAGATAATACCTTGCCAGCTGCCTCTTCAAATACAAGTGCGGGGCGGGGGGGAATCTGGTTCTGCTGGAATGAGTATAAGGAGAAGAGGAGGTCCTTAAGATACTCCTGGATCTCCAGGATACTCCTGGATCCTCCAGATTTCAAAGACAAACCAAGGGGATGGCACAGATTTTGCATTTTCAGGACGTTACTGCTCAAATAAGGGTTTATGCATTAACTCAACGCCGGCAGCTGTTCAACTGCAGTTTTGTCCAAAGACACTCCATGAGATGGGGGAGGGGAAGATGGGCAACGAGGAAGAGAAGATTTAAAAAAAAACACATTAAAGAGAGGTTTCACCTACCTCCGGTCGTTTCTTCTCCTTCTGAACAGTTTTTTGGTGTGTGCGATTTCAGCTTCATGAGGCAACGGATGGTAACCCTGTGAAAGAGAGGGAAGAGCAGCGATCAGCTCCGAGATACAGGAGGCATCGATTTGGAGCCCCTCTGCTGTGAGGACAAGCTGAGAGAGTTGGGGGGGTTCAGCCTGGAGAAGAGAAGGCTCCAGCGAGAACTTAGAGCCCCTTCCAGTCCCTCAAGGGGCTCCAGGAAAGCTGGGGAGGGACTCTTGATCAGGGAGGGGAGCCATAGGACAAAGGGGAATGGTTTTAAACTGAAAGAGGGGAGATTGAGATGAGATGTGGGGAAGAACTTCTTTGCTGTGAGGGTGGTGAGCCCCTGGCCCAGGTTGCCCAGAGAAGCTGTGGCTGCCCCATCCCTGGAGGGGTTCAAGGCCAGGTTGGAGGGGGCTTGGAGCAACCTGGTCTGGTGGGAGGTGTCCCTGCCCATGGCAGGGGGGTGGAACTGGATGGTCTTTAAGGTCCTTTCCAACCTGAACCATTCTATGACTCTATAATATGGAAGGGGTGAGAGTGAGACAGAGCTGTACACCCAACATGTGAGCAGGTTAAAAGAAACAGTTTCCATCCAAATATGCTTCCAACATTTCAGACCCTATAGAAGCAGGTCTGGAAATCCACAGACTTGTTATTCTCTCTCAGGGCTGTTGCAGTGAGCAGAGAATGAAGTTATCTGTGATTTCTGTATGAGAGAAACCACACGGAGCAAATAACGGCACGATGTATGGATGGATCCCAATATACACCATCTACAGGAAACTCACCCACGTTACACACGACACATGATACTGGTGCATCTAAACCATCCACTTTCACCGGGTTGTTTCCTTCAGTTTTATTTATTTATGTAAAACCCAGCTGTAAAAGTGCCTATAAAGGGATGATGCTCAGCAGCAACCTGGAACTGGTTGCCCAAAGAAGTTGTGGATGCCCCATCCCTAGAGGTCTTCAAGACCCAGCTGGATGGCGCTTTGAGCAACCTGGTCTAGTGGAAGGTGTCCCTGCCCATGGCAGGGGGGTGGGACTTGATGATCTTCAAGGTCCCTTCCAACCCAAACCATTCTACGATTCTATGATTTTGAGGATACTGGGGTAAGGCAACACAAGCCATAGCTGGCGAGTCTGCTGGAGATGTGGCCTCATGCCTTTAGCAAGTCAACGACCACATCATGAGCCTGCCCACCATGACCTAGTCAACCCACGCCACTCCTGGGAAAGGGACAGGTGGCATCTACCTACTGGAAACAACTGAGATGACCAGGGCATTAAATGATTTGCCCAGGTTATGTCAGTGGAAGAGCTGTGTATGTACAAGCTGGTGTTTTGTCCTCCTTACACCGAAGGTGCTGACACTCTGACTTGGTATGTTCATCTGATAAGGGGGATGCTGTATTTATCATCCTACTATGGGCATCGTGAGGCTTCGTTGATTCTGAGGTTCCTGGACGAAAGGCACTATGTAAGTGCAAAGTATTATTTATTTTCCAGGGACCACAGTGCTGTCATAACCATAATGATTTTTATTTATGCAGCACTGCGCTTCCCCGGCTGGCAATAAAAGCCCTGTAAAAGTCACTCCTTGTATTTCCATCGCAATCTATCTCAGGCTCAGAGCTCCAGCTGCTGCTGATGAATCACCACGCGTGAGGGGCCACGAGGGAGCAGCCTGGGCAAGGGCAAGGGCTGGGTGGGAACGTGTCTCCTGGAGCAGCAGCTTTGTCACATTGGCATGACAACATAACACACCGACTTAAAAAATACCCTCCCTCTCTCTCTCTGCATGAAGAGCCTTAGAAATGAGCAGTTAATTTTAGCAGCGGTTACTGAGATAACAGTATTTTGAGTTCCTCTGGTGGAAGATGTAGTGGAGGAGAAAAGTTGCTGGGGGCGGTAATGAATTTAGGCTTGCAGACCAGAGAGTACTTGGACCCCTAGTCCAAGACCAACGGGGTTTATTGTCACCATCCATCCTGGCCATCTGCAAAGAACCTGGAGAAACTGCTACTGCAGCAACCCTACAGCTCCCACAGCAGTTGGGAGACCAGCCTCGGGGACCTTCACTCTTCAAAACTTCAAGCAATGAAGAAGTCTCCAAGCCCCTAGGTAAGTCCTGCTGCTGGCTACCACGTCCCCATTTGAACCTTGCTTTGGCTGCAGTTTTCAAGGTGGCTCCTGAGAAGGTAGTTTCCCTTTTAACTTTCTTCTTCACTTTTAACTCTTTTAGAGAAAACTGGATGCACCATGATTTAGCACAGGCATTAGAAAGCATGTTCAAAAGTAGTACCCGTTCTTGGTTACCAAATTATCCTTCTCTCCCACTAAAATATCCTTAACATCTAAAGGTACCACACCAGCCACAGTATCAGACATGATACTGTGATACTCATGACAGACATGATACTCAGAGCAGTGGTAGAGAGGCCACTTGTTACATGCAGTTGCCTTCTTGATGATGATCTTGATGATCTTGAGCTAGATCTGCTCATCCAGTGAGGATCTGCTCAGCGGTGCACGTTTTTCTGTGGTCTTCTGCTCATGTGCCTGCACCCAGCACTAGAAAGAGGTCTCCTCATCCCCCCTAGATCTCATCTCACCGCTCAAACATAGCCCATCTTTGACTAAGAAGAGGTATTTTGGGAGTAGGGAAAGCTGGCAGCCTGCTCTTCTGGGGTTGTGGTTGGGTTATCACCCAGTTAACCAGGTCTGACTTGGGCTTCTCCTGCAGCTAAACACCTCACAGTGGAATCTTTGATGTCTGATAGCTTAAAATCACACTGAACCTTCTTCATTACTGGGGGTTCGAGTCTTCCTCATCTACTTCACCACTGAAGGCACAGGAGGAGCTTAATATCTCTGAGATTTCCATTCCTCTGGAAATTTGGTGGAAATTGGCCAATGGGTACCAATGAGAAGAGGAAGGGAAGGAGCAGACACACACACAGCCTGATCGCATCAGCCGGGCTCGTTTAGGAAATCAGGCTAAAAATAGTACAATACTCAGTGAGGCTGTTTCCAAACGTTGTGCTACCACAGCAGGCAAAAGCTTGGGGTATTTTTAAGAATTTAAGCTGCATTGCAGACACACATGCAAATACAATTACCCTGGAAGAAATGAAACCATCTCTGCAGAACACAAGGACTTAAAGCACCGATTTCCTCCTGGCGAAGCCTTCGTGAAGTCTCAGGAGCTGCCTTTCTGCTCTTTCCAACTAGAAACCATGTGTATGGTGGTGCGTTACTGCATGTCCTCCTTGCAGAGCATCCCTGTGCTTCCTCACACCAGCAGCAGACAGCATCGGGGTGAGAGATGGATTAATTCCATGGGAATAAGGCTCCTAATCCAAGGACCATGCCTATGACTGAACAGAGGAGAACTTCGTGTCCTCATCAGGAAAATCAAGCATCTCCCTTCTGCAGCCGAGCGATTCCCTTCCTTAGTCCTAGTCATGAGACAATGTTTTGGAAAAAAACAGTCACCGGTCCCTACTCTGGTCTATTTTGGTGTCTAAACTTTAGCTCTTTGGAGCTAAATTTGGAAGGGAGAAAACTTGACTTCTTTTGTGCAACAAGCTGATGTAAAAGGAAATCTCGGCAACTTGCAAGAAGGGCGGAGTGGCTGGAGAAGACCGAGAGTGCTGGGTGGGTGGGGACAGGACAAGAGGTAACAGGCACAAACTGGAACATAGGAAGTTCCATCTAAACATGAGGAAGAACTTCTTTCCTTTGATGGTGGCAGAGTCCTGGAAGAGGCTGCCCAGAGAGGTGGTAGAGTCTCCGTCTCTGGAGACATTCAAAACCCGCCTGGACACGTTCCTGTGCAACCTGCTCTAGACGGACCTGCTCTGGCAGGGGGTTGGACTAGATGATCTCAAGAGGTCCCTTCCAACCCCACATCATTCTGTGATTCTGTGATTCTGTGACAGGCCAGAGTCCCAAGGGCACGGTGAGCACCTTGATGACTTGGCTCTTGGGTTTGTCTGGAGGCTTCTCCCTGCCATGGGTCCTGCAGGACAGCAATGGAAGTGCCTTCAGTAGAGCTGGCTCACCGAGGACAACATGGATCTGGAATGCAGCTGCTCCATTTCTCAGTGGACACACTCTTTATGAAGATGAAATCCCTGAAGAGAGCCGAAGGGATATGTCTTGCAAGGTAGAAGACCACCCTCTGCTCCACAATGGCCCTAAAAGAAGACCTAAAAGAGGGGTGGTTTTTGCTCCTGCTTGGGCCAGAAGACACCATAAAGCCCAGGTACTCATGGTTTTCTCGGGCAGGTTTGCATCTTCTCATTGGGCAGCAAAATCGCACTTGGTCTCTCTCCTACATTGGTTTTATTTTGGTATTTATTCACAGGTGGCTCAAGGAGAACGTAACAAAACAACATTTCAGCGCTGCTGGTTCTGGAAGAAAAGGGTGTGGGAAAAGCAAAGAACAAGGAGCCTGTGGTCTCCAGAAGGATCGTTAACAGGGGTCATTTTGGAGCTAAACACTCTGCAGTTTACACGGTGGGAAGCTTGGAGGAGAACTTGAGAAGCCCATGGGACTTCTAACGCATGTTACGTTTAAATCATAAACATGCACGGTCTGAAAAGAAAGGCCAATAGGTCTGGAAAAGAAGAAGTCTTCAGGACTGGTCTGCTCTCCAGGCAAGTCCCCTAGAGATCAGCTGTGTTGTGATGTGCGTATTCCTTTTTAGATGTTTTGGGGAAAGCAGCTCTTGGAGAAGGGAAGGTGATGTCTGGCAAGCTTAGGTGACTGTCACATGGCCAGCTAATCTATGCCAAGGGACATCTGTCATCTACCGAACTTGCTGCAAACAGACAGCAGAGGAGAGCAGGTTTGATGCCCACGTGCCTTCTTTTTGTGCTTTACCTTCCTAATGAAGGTGTCTACACCTCAACTTCAACCTTGTCCACCTGCCCATGGGAATCCAGAAAGCTGGCAGCTCCTCTCTGCTGTCCCAGACCCATTTACATCAAAGTTTAATGAAAGAACATATAAAAAGCTTTCAAGATCTTGTTGGCAATCTGCAACAACCCAAGAGCTGATACTTGCCCCTCTCCAGCAACATCCCTCTCCTGAGCCATCCCACCCCACATCTAAGCCCAGTAACCTGTGGGATACTGGCCTGGGAGGGACACGTGGAAGAAGGGCAGGACCAGAGGAGAGAAATTGTTGGTTTTTGAGCCGCCCTGGTATGAGCAGGAGCTTTGCTATCTTTTTTCTTACGCCTCCTCTGCATCAGCTGAGGATGCTGGAGACGCTTTGTCTCTTTTACTGGTGGTGGTAAATCACAGGACAAATCCCAAGGAGGTAAGCAGAAACAAGGCAGGGTTTTTGCTGCTGCTGGTCCTTCTGTGACCACCCTTGATCCCAGAGACTCCTTCAGCATCTGACAACCACCGCCTTATAAAGGGGATGGTCCTATTTGGGACCAACCCGTACCCTCCCTCCTTCACCTCCACTTCTGCACTTCGCAACTGTTGCCTGGGGTGGCCAAATTCATGGGCGCTTCACAAAGACTCTATGAGAGGTTGGAGTTCATTGCTCCATCCTCATGGTCTTCACGTCTAATGCATCCTGACTTTCAGATGTGAAACCTCACCCCACAAAGTGACTGCCTTCACTCATACCCACTCATTCAGCCTCTTCTAGACGTTCCCCATAAAGCAGAAATGCTCCCAGCTTCTGATGGTCAAGCAGGTGAAGATGCCTGCAGGCCAAACAGCAACACTGAAGCCCCAAGAACAAAGGTTGAGAAAAACAACTGGACCGATGGAAAAACCCAGCACTGGGGGTGATGAGAGAAGGAAAAGAAATGATCCGGCCGTATCATAGGATCAGTCCACATGAGCTTTATCTCGAGAGCCTTTTGTGCCCTCAAGAAACATCTCCGCCCTCGCTTATCTTAAACAAATGGTTGCAGAAGGCCTGAACTGAACAAACAGGTTATTAGGCCTGCGGTAGGTGCTGGGAGTTTCGTTCAATTTTATTGCACACAAAGTTCAGGGTGGGATTTATTTTCTGGGGAGGTGGGAAGGGTGAAGTGGGGCTGGGCTCATGGCAGCCCTGAAGACGCCCCATCTGCCTGCGCAAAGGCAACAACAGAAATACCGAGGTTGGAGGAAGCTTGGAAAAAGAAATGTATTGTGGTTTCAGAAATGATCCACAAAAACCAACCCAGTGACTCGTAACACCCTGTGATATGGCTTTCATCTGCCTATAGGATGGATTATCCATGGCAGGAAAGTCCGGGACAGCACAGAGCTGCAGATATATTTAACTTTTATTGTGCCGGTCCCACACTCATCGTGTGGACATGGGACGTGGCAAAGGCGCCGCTACTTCCCCACCGGCATCATCCCCATCACCTCTACCCACCCAAGACCAGCATTTATCGACACGCCTAAGTCCTGCGGGCACTTCCAGCAGAACCATCTCCTTGGAGGCCACTTGCCGTTGCTTCTTCCCCTTCCAGGAACTCCCACGGCGCTTGTCTGCCACCAGCTCTCCTCTTTTACACGAGGGGAATTTTTTAGCTCTTGAAAGGAGAGGGCTGAAGCACAAACCAAAGCCTTGACCTGCTTCAGAAGCCATGGAAGAAATCCCAAACAATGTCAGGAAGCCGCCTGGAAATGATTTCCTCTCTGTTAAAATTTAAGTGATAAATCTGTTCCTTCAAATTGCAAGCTATTCATTTTTCCTGGAAGGTGCTTATAATAATAGTTGCTTCTGAATAAGGAATCAGTCGTTGCCCAACATCAATGGAATAGAAAGCGCAACGGTTTTACAAAATACTCCTCGCCCAAGATAAAAGGCGGGTAAATCCTTACAGCACTTCACGGTTGTGACTCTCCCAGTGCTCCTCACCCACAATAGGGCACACATGGGTCCTGGCAACCTCCAAGGATACTTTCTTCAACCTTGATCACATGTATCACAGAATCATAGAAAGATTCTGATTGGAAGGGACCTTAAAGATCTTCAAGTTCCAACACCTCCTGCCCTGGGCAGGGACACCTCCCACCACACCAGGTTGATCAAAGTCCCGTCCAACCTGGCCTTGAACCCCTCCAGGGATGAGGCAGCCACAGCTTCTCTGGGCAACCTGGGCCAGGGTCTCACCACCCTCACAGCAAAGAAGTTCTTCCTAATATCCCTTCTTTCAGTTGAAACTGTTCCCTCTCATCCTGTGGCTCCCCTCCCTGATCAAGAGTCCCTCCCCATCTCTCCTGGAGCCCCTTGAGGGACTGGAAGGGGCTCTAAGGTCTCCCTGGAGCCTTCTCTTCTCCAGGCTGAACCCCCCCAACTCTCTCAGCCTGTCCTCACAGCAGAGGGGCTCCAGCCCTCAGACCATCTTCGTGGTCTCCTCTGGACCTGTTCCAACAGGTCCATCTCCTTCCTGTGCTGAGGACTCCAGAGCTGGACACAGTATTCCAGGTGGGGTCTTACAAGAGTGGACTAGAGGGGTGGTCTAATGCTGGTCTATACATCCTCTCTCATGAAATAGTGAGCGTTTTAATGAATTATAGACTCTATACATGCAGACCTAGACCCAAAGAAGTATTGAGACCCTTTACTTCCCACTGCCTTTCCTTGGCATTTGCTATCGGCTTCTGGCAGACAGCGGACACCCAGCTAGAGGGAAGACAGTCATTAAAATCATATTAAATACTTGGTGGCAGCTAAGCTGTCCCACCTCATCCCTCTGCAGCCAGCTCTGGGATGAAACAAAAGACACAGAGAATGGCAGAACAACCCAGCGTGAAACTCCCCGTGCGGGGCTGAAGGATGCAAATGCAATTAAAGCTTTAGAATAATTAGGCAAAGCATCCCAAGTGAAACGTACCCTGAACCTTCCTCGGTGCCTTCTGCTGATTACCGACAGTGAGTTTTTCCGGGCTCTATTTTTAACTCTCAGCCCCACAGCTCCTGAATTATACATAATTCAGAGATAATAAAACTTTAAAATCCAGGACAAAGTCTCCTAGGAGGAACTGCCTCTGCAAACACACGTGTGCACATCACTACAACCACAAAGAAAAGGCTCAACCAGTGCCACCAAGCCCTGGCTGAGCCACCCAGATTGGGGGACAAGGCTGGAAAGGCTGCTCCGGGCTCTTCTCGTTGCGTTGGAACAGGGAGCTCCAGACACACGGACACGCGGTGCCATAGGAAGAGTATAAATAACAGACAAAAGAAATCCCCTTTTTGTTACAAGAATCCGCAAATCCAGACTCAGTTACAAGCTGACTTAGGAAACGGAGCTTTTTTTCCCATGTTATAGCAAAATGGGAACAATACTTCACGAGTGGAAGTAACTCTAATTGTTTTAACTGATGTTATTTTAGTGTTGTTTAGGTTTATTGTTTATTTGTATGTATTTCCTCTACGCCGGGTCAGGCTTAAAAACAAACCTTACTGTCAGCAGTAAGGTGTCCCATCCATAAATAAATACATTTATCCAGTAAATATAGATATAACCACACCATTGCTTGGAGTCCTTAAATGCAGAATATTTAAAGAATCGTTAAAATAAATAGCGTTGGTGACTTGGGTTTGTTCTCCCCTGGAAAAGGCAGCCTTTTTCAGCTAATATTGGGAATAAATACCGCCCGCATCACTTGGGACCATGAGGCACCACAGCTGGTATTTGGTTTGCGGTCCGTCCAGGTAGCCCAAGCTCATCCCGAGAAAGGGCTGTGATGCTCTGAGAAGCTTTTCCTACATTTTTCCTTGGCTTCTGCCAGTTTTGGGGGTGAGGGAGGAATTGCCTTAGCCGGGGCTTACAGTGTTATGAGGTTGCTATGGGAATATTTGTAATCTGAGTTATTTCAGTCCCTCTGGGACCTCATATTTCTTTAAAATATACTTTTCCTCTATATTTTTCACGTTCCCCAGTCTGGTTTTCCTCCGTCTCTTGTCCCCTTCAAAGCCTACCAACCACAGTTTGTGCACCTCAACGTGCCATCTGACCATGCCTCTCCAGCTGAGATGAAGAGGGTAGGTGAGATGGCAGGAGGACATTTCATCCAGCGTCCACCCTCGAGACCTCCTCATCATGCCATCGTGGTGGACAGTGTCACGAGGACAAGACCTGCAGGCAAAATAGGGACATCCCTGATGAATTTTTAAGGTTACCTATAAGCAGAGCCCATAGGACATCAGGGAGGACATCAGAGCCCACGTCACCCTGTAAGCTGGAGGGTCTCTTGACCCTCTGTGCAATTATCAGCCTCCTCTGGCTGGGTGTGCTCCACCCCAACCTCAGCATCGCTCTCAACAGGAGGTAAAGGCTGTTTCCAAGTTTATTTTCATTTCACCCTTATTATTAATAAAAGATTGCACGTTTTTCTTGTGCATTTGTGCAGTCCCTCAGCACCAAGCCCTCACAAATCTCCCCTTGGGTGGACTGGAGTTTCAGCCCATAGGAGCTCCAGCTCATGCAAGCTCCCAGGAATTGGGATGGTCCAACAGCCATGAAACCCCTTATTTGCAGAGTGATAACTCCATAACCTCACAAACAAGAGGTGGCTTCTCTTTTCTTTCAACATGGATCGATCCAGAGGCACTAGGAGAACCTTCTCACTGCTCGGCCCTTGGCACTTCCCATTGGAGACCTTCCAAGTGCACGAAGTTTCGCAACACCCGAAGATCGCAGGCAATAGTTAATAAGTCAACGAGCATTTTTTGCCACAATCCACATCACTGTGATCCCTACACGGCACCACCGAAGCAAAAGGGAATTTTGCCACCAACTTTAATGGGGTCATGGTGGAGACAGCCCCTTTTGGTCCACCAGTGGACCAAATAGATATTCCTGTTCGCAATTGGCTGAAGATACAGCCAAGACATTTTCTCCCAGACTATACAACAAAGAAATGGTTTTTTTTCTCCTTTCAAGCAAAGTTGCCATGTCACAGGCACCCCCGCTCGGAAAACACCCCAATGATCAGAGGGCTGGAGCACCTCTCCTATGAAGACCCGCTGAGAGAGTTGGGGGTGTTCAGTCCGGAGAAGAGAAGGCTCCAGGGAGACCTCATAGCAGCCTTCCAATACCTAAAGGGGGCCTACAGGAGAGATGGGGAGGGACTCTTGATCAGGGAGTGGAGCCATAGGACGAGGGGAAATGGTTTTAAACTGAAAGAAGGGAGATTGAGATATTAGGAAGAAATTCTTTGCTGTGAGGGTGGTGAGACCCTGGCCCAGGTTGCCCAGAGAAGCTGTGGCTGCCCCATCCCTGGAGGGGTTCGAGGCCAGGTTGGACGGGGCTTGGAGCAACCTGGTCTGGTGGGAGGTGTCCCTGACCAGGGCAGTGGGGTTGGAACTGGATGATCTTTAAGGTCCCTTCCAACCTGAACAATTCTATGATTCTGTGATGCAAACGTCAATTTAGTCTTATAAAAACCACATTTTTTCCCTTTGAAAAGCCCCATTTCTTTGCAGGAATGTGGCCTGTGAAACGCAAGGGCCTACTTTCTCCTTGCCAGGTTCTGGGCAGTTTGTACCTGGGTAGAAGAAACCGCTTCTTGAGTGTCTGTCTGTTCCCTCCCAGGACTTTCCTTTTATGCCTCGAGGACTAAGATTCCTCCTGCTGTAATGGGTTTTAACGCAGGGACAAACACAGAAAACATTATGCACTTGCCACAGAGTATCCATCATATCACATCATGTATTAATTAAGCAGGTGGTTTTTCACCAGTGCTTCGCAGACCTTCTGGGAGCCATGGACTACTTTGAACAATAAAATGAGGACGAGTAAGAAAAGCAAGTTTGCAGCTGCTTTACAGCAGTCTCCAAATGTGAGATTTGGAAACGGATCTGGCATTTTCACCAAAAATAAAATCCTGAAAAACTGCTTTTTATCCAAAAGTTGCTACAGGACAGGCGGTGAGATGGTCGTATCTGCTCTCCCGTGTCTTTCGGAGGTTGAACCTCAACCACGACAACTCCAAAGACACGGGCATCATTCAAATATCATCCCTCCTGCCAGTGAAAGCATGAGTTATGGCTGCTTTTGTGATGACTGCCAGGACCTGGGTGAAGCCCCTTCATTTCATTTCACATCAGCTGAGAGGATGAACCTTCAGGTGTTTCATCAGAACCAAGTGGGACAAAGGAGAACCTCAACAAACCAACCCAACTTCTGGATATTTTCATGTGCCAAGTGACCAGCACCCAAGACCTTGATTACTGGGATGTATCAGGTCATGTTGCCCCCTCTCGCTAGGGCTTTTTTAGCTCCTTTCTCCTTTCCTTGGTGCCCTTCTTACTGATTGTGCTGATGTAATGGGGTCAGCTACAGAAGATGGGAAGGGTCTGAGACAGTGGTCACCAAGAGCGGTATGACAAGCAGAAAGGGGCACGATGAAAAGACCGCAAATGCACTGCATTATGAGTAACTCCTAAGTGTTCATCAAAATGCTTGCTACCAGAGAGAGATGGGAATTTTGGCAACCAGCACATCACCCACGTCTGTTCAGCCAGCTCCCTTCTCTGTCCAGGACCCCTGCCTGCCACCATCAGCACCACAGCCATAAGCATCCTACAGATGCGACGTCTTCATGGTGGCTCTGAAGTCAAGCAGGGATCCGACGGCAGCCCTGGGATGCAAAACAAGGTCTCTCACGCTCCACTCCTTCCTCATAGAATCACAGAATTGTCTGGGTTGGGAGGAACTTTTCAGATCATCAAGTCCAACTTAACACTGACAAAACCCACCACTAACCCATGTCCCTCAGCACCATGTCTGCCCGGCTTTTAAATACTTCCAGGGATGGTGACTCCACCACTTCCCGGGACAGCCTCTTCCAATGCTTGACAATCCTTTCGGTGAAGAAATTTTTCCTAATATCCATCCTAAACCTCCCCTGGTGCAACCAAGAGGCTGTTTCCTCTTGTCCGATTGCCTGTTCCTTGGGAGAAGAGACCAATCCCCAGCTCTTCAGAAGCTTCTTTCAGGGAGTTGTAGAAAGTGAGAAGGTCTCCCCTCAGCCTCCTTTTCTCCAGGCTAAACACCCCCAGCTCCCTCAGCCACTCCTCACAAGACTTGTGCTCCAGATCCCTCACCAGCTCCGTTGCCCTTCTCTGGACATGCTCCAGCACCTCAATGTCTTTCTTGTCGTGATGGGCCCAAAAGTGGACACAGTATTTGAGGTGGAAGGTGCTCACCTGGGTAGCTCTCCTATGGGTCTACCTACAACTTAAATTAGGTAGCCAAGTACCTTACCGAAAGTGGTTTTAGACATCCTGG
Organism: Numenius arquata; assembly: GCF_964106895.1. Taxonomy (NCBI): domain Eukaryota; kingdom Metazoa; phylum Chordata; class Aves; order Charadriiformes; family Scolopacidae; genus Numenius; species Numenius arquata. The sequence continues at coordinate 3,342,239 of NC_133615.1, forward strand.
ACTGCATATTGGTCCTTGCCCACTGTATATAGCTAAACCCACGTACAAGATGCTAAAGACAGACAGGGTCCTTCACAGAATCATAGACTGGTTTGGGTTGGAAGGGACCTTAAAGACCATCGAGTTCCAAACCCCCCTGCCCTGGGCAGGGACACCTCCCACCACACCAGGTTGATCAAAGCCCCCGTCCAACCTGGCCTTGAACCCCTCCAGGGATGGGGCAGCCACAGCTTCTCTGGGCAACCTGGGCCAGGGTCTCACCACCCTCACAGCAAAGAAGTTCTTCCCCAGATCTCATCTCAATCTCCCCTCTTTCGGTTTAAAACCATTTCCCCTCGTCCTATGGCTCCACTCCCTGAACAAGAGTCCCTCCCCATCTCTCCTGTAGGAGAGGGCGTTTTTTTCCTCCTGCCTGCATGTCTGCCGGGGTCGGAGACAGCCCAGCGAAGAGGGATGGCTCAAGCCTGCCCTTCCCGAAATCAAGTCATCAGACGCCCGCGTCTCTACGCTTGGCAGCCTCAGCCTTTCTCTTCTCTTATCAACGTCAAAAGTTACTCATTTCACATCCATGGCCTTTCGCCAGCAAGAACGCCGTGCGAGGAGCAGAACCGTCTCCTCCGCTCTGCTCCTCTGACAAACCCAAGCAACAAAACCGAGCCTCTTCCTCATGCAAGGAAAAAAAAAAAAAAAAAGAAAAAGAAGAATTAAAAAAAAATTCCCACCAGCTAAGAAAAGCTGGAGGTTAATATAAATTCCATGGGTTTGAGGGGGAAACGGAGCTGCATTCAAAGACTCGATGGCTAACCGCGCTTCCTTCGTCTGGCAACTGCCCGCTCCCCCAGCAGAGAGTTATTGAGGAAGTGAAGACGAGCCCTGTATTTGTTCCAGCTGCAGATTTCCCTTAACCCCTCGTAGTGGTGTTTTTCAAAAATCCCACCGATCTTGTTTTCTGATGGTGGCTTTTCATTTTCACGTGTGCCACAGCTACAGTTATTAGCTTTAAGTGCTGTCATTCATAGATTAAAAATAAAGGGAATAAACCCCACCTTTGCCATTCTAAGAAGTCCAGGCTGGATGAACAAAAGGGGGATTAAAAGTAGGCTTTCAGGAATTAACTTGGAACGGGAAAGAAGAAGATAAAGCCATTATAAAAGCTTGTGCTAATACAGGAGTCCTTTTTGTTGTAAGTGTTAATGCAGCCACGCAAATTCCTATGAAGATTTATTAGTCAGGTCATATAATCCCCTCTCCTTCCTCTTCTGATGATAAAATCAAGGCTATTTTCCTCCACTAAAACGTTCCTCTCTCTCCATTAAGAGGAAAAACATTCTACTTTTCTATTTTTTTTTTTCCACGATTGTGTTTGTGGGATGCACAAGGTTACCTGTGAGGCTGACGCCTTCAGAACAGTGAAACAGAGACACTGAAATTAATGTACTCGTTTAAAGACTACACGATTAGGATGGTCTCTGTAAGGCGAGAAGAGCCCCAGGTCCGTGCTACCCGATGCCGAAGAACTCGACGGAGCTGGGATGTGCAGCACCGTCTCCTGCCATCATCCCCGACCTGCTACAGCATCCCCTGTCCCACGGGACTCCAGTCCAGTAAAGAATTTATTTTACGCGAATCTGCTCCTAAGTCTACTATTTGCCTTGGCCCCCAGCCAGCCAAGCACTTAGGCACATGCTTAAAGTTAAGCACAAGAGTAAACAGATTGAAGTCAGGGGGACTTAAAATTAAGCACATATTTCAAGGATTTGCTGGATAAGGGCCTTAACCCCGGTGTGCAGCGTTTAACTGGGATGATTCCCAGCTGATTAGCTCCCCCCTTTCCCCGACCTCCCTTCCATCGGACCAGGCAACAAATGGTTTCTGTTTTGCCACCACGCTAAAGGCTTGGCTTTAAAGGAACCTTGTGTAGCCTCCAGGCAAAGCATGTCTTTCTTTAATTATACCTGCCTGTGAAATACCTTCCAGAAATCCCCACCCAAACAAAGCCTCAGGAAAGGAAATAACGGAAATTCTTGATGGTTTCCACTGGGGAAACGATCCTAACCAGTGAGACGAGGAGCACGTAAGATGAGGCTGATCACTGTTCCTACTGTACACGGCTTCCAACCCGGAGAGACTCCTTAAAGCTCCACCAGAACCCCCCAGACACCAAAGTCCTCATCTCCCCAGGAAGAAGCCTCCTTGAACCTGGCCCCTGGATGTGTCTCTCTGCACGTGTTAAGATCTGAAAAGCCTTTTGGTGGACAAGCAGGGGAGGAAGAGACATGTGGCAACACAAAATCCATAAAACCACCATGCTCTCCTCCATAGCAAAGTGCAGCACCCAATGTGGAGGTCCATCCAAAAGGCCACACAGCTTCTGAAGGGCTGGAGGTCATCTGCATGTCCTTATTTTTGCCTTGCATGTCCTTTCATATGAGCTTTTTAACCTTATTTCAATTATATCTGCTCATACTAGGATCTCGGTGGCTGTGGGTACGTGTGCAGGTCTCACAGAGCAAAAGCCCTCCTGCACAGAGAGGCAATCACTCAAACCAGTGGATGCCCCATCCCTGGAAGTGTTCAAGACCAGGCTGGATGGGGCTTTGAGCAACCCGCTCTAGTGGGAGGTGTCCCTGCACGTGGCAGGGGGTTGGACCTAGATGATCTTCAAGGTCCCTTCCAACACAAACCATTCTATGATTCTATGAAACCAGGCAGCCCAGGCAAGACTTGGAAGATAAGGACAAAACAGATGAGGAGAAGACTGGAAACCTGGACACAGAAGAAGATTTGCTTTTGGTTCCTCCAGAAACAGAACTGCTCTCATCAAGGAGCAGCAACCTGCCCAGATTTGACAGTGGACTAATGGAACATCACCAAGTCCCACTCCCATCCCTTACCCGCCCCCATCCAACTCACTTTGAACCATCCCCTGCTGCATTATCATCTGCTCCTGAACAGACAGTCCTTCCCATCAGGGCATGAACATCTGATTTGCCCATGCTACACGTAAAAATGGCACTAAATAATCAAGTACCTTTGGAAAAGGATCTGTGAAAGATGCCTGAATTAGTCCATCCAAACTGCAAACCACTCTCGGCCACCGCTAGATCATCAATTTTCACTGCAGCACACACAGAAAGACTTCTGTGCTGCCAAAACACAATCTTTGGATCCAGCTTCATGTCAGGAAAGCTACCTTAGACCTCCCAGAAGAAGGGCACGGCCACCAGCTGCTGCACTGAAGCCTTGCCCTTCCTGAACCAACAACTCTCAGAAGCTGAGGAGTGGCAGAAGAAATTCAGGTCCTGTCTTGTAGGCAAATCGCACCATGAAAAGACACGAAGCCAAACAAGGTGATCTGCTTCCATCTGAGACAGGAACAGCAGGATGGTCAAGTAGTCAAGGAGCTCCACCTCTAATGCAGCAGGTTCCCAGCCTCACGTGCACTTGCAACCCCTGGAGCTATTTGCGATATATTTTGGTGGCCTCGCTGGCTGTGGGCAACTGGATGCTATTTCTTCTTCTAGACAAGGAAGAGCAGCAAAGGAGCTGTAGTCTGGAAGTCTGTCACACGTCACCTGCCCTCCTCCTCAACATAGTCCATGTAATATCATTTATTACCTGCTTGAAAACACCACCAGAATCCTGGAACTAGACGCTGTATGCAGAGATCAGAATCACAGAATAACTGAATTGTAGGGGTTGGAAGGGACCTCAGGAGATCATCCAGTCCAGCCCCCTGCCAAAGCAGGTCCACCCAGAGCAGGTTGCACAGGAACCCATCCAGGCGAGGTTTGAATGTCTCCAGAGAAGGAGACTCCACACCTTCTCTGGGCAGATTCTTCCAGGGCTCTACCACCCTCAAACGAAAGAAGTTCCTCCTCATGTTGAGACGGAATTTCCCATGTTCCAGTTTGTGCCCGTTGCCCCTTGTCCTGTCACTGGGCACCACTAAGAAGAGCCTGACCCTGTCTTCTTTACACCCACCCTTTATATATTGCTCAGCATTGGTGAGGTCTCCTCTCCGCCTTCTCTTTCCCAGGCTGAACAGCCCCAGGTCCCTCAGCCTTTCCTCAGCAGAGAGATGCTCCAGTCCCTTCATCATCTTTGTAGCCTCTGCTGGACTCTCTCCAGTAGTTCCCTGTCCAAACTGCCCAGAACTGGACCCAGTGCTCCAGAAAGCTCCTCCAGCACCAGGAGAAAAACAGTGTCATACCAAGGCTGAAAGAGGAACTCACAGCTTGCTTGCTTTTACCTTCAAACACAGGCATTTGAAAAAAAATATGAGTTTAAATAACAAATGTTTGCCTAAACATTTTATAAGTTGAACTAAAAAGAGTTTTCCCTTCAACTTAAGGATGCTCATAGTGTGTGTAGTTCCCACACCAGCATTGCAAGACGTGTGGGTGCGAGACCCCATATTTCTCCCCGGCCATGAGTGTTCCCACCATCCCCTTGAAATTTCAGGCAAGACATGGGACTATTCTCCCTCATCTCCTTTGATGGAGTCTCTGATGGTTTCCATAACCAGGTTTAGTCTTGCTTCAGCATTTGCAGAAGAAGAGGAGTTCCCACCCGTCCGTGCTGACAAAGCAGATGAGGGAAAAGAGGAGCCACCGCCGTGCTCTTCGGATCATGTCAGGTCGCACGTACGTTTGAAGTTGGCCACCCAGTTCTCAGCAGCCAGGAGCAAGCAATCTCCTAACGGCTACTTCCTCCACCGCTGGCGGAGCTGATCTTCAGGAAAGCTCTGCAGCACGAGGAAATCCTGACCATCGCCACCACAGCGTTATCGACACGGCGAGGAGATAATAACGACAGGAACTGCCTTACGGCAAAATCACCATCATGATTCATGCGACTGCTTGGTGCCAAGGTCCAACAAGCTGTAACACGGCGAGAAGAGGTCACACATTCCATTAGCTAGTTATTGTGTAAAAATAAAAGGGAAAAAAAAAAAGAAAAATGAAAAAAAGAGGTGGGTTCCTACAATTTGATGAGCATCATCCACTCTCCCTCTGGCAACTGAATCAGGAATTCAGAGCACGGTACAGTGAATCGGGTCTTCAGAACACAATACAGCTTCTCATAGAAGGCCACAGGTCCCATCTTCTCCTTTGGGTAGGTAGGTAGCATCTAGCCTGGCAGATAAGAAACGCCACCTGGAAAAAGTAGCACCATTCATGGTGGCAGAACCCAGCGTGGTCTGCAAGTTTCGTGACTGCTCTGGATTCATGAGAAGGATGACAGAAACAACAGCAGCCCTCTGATCCACGTAAAACATCCCCCAACAGAGAAATGAAGGTTGCTTTGATGATGGACAGGACCAGCGGGCAAACCACTATGGGTCAGGGCCTGCAGAACTTCTCCCAAGACCTTTTACTTCAGTAATTGATGGCTCAGACCATCATGATATGTGATAAACATTGGAGGAGTAGCAGGCACGTCATGAAACGTGCCACCTTGAAAACCTGGATGCTGCCAGATGGTGGTCAATCCCTGGAGCAAGCACAATACGGCAAGCAGCCGCACCTCCTTCAACCCCATCCTTGCTGGAAACCACACACCACCAGCTCACACACTTTGCATGTGCACTACAAGAGCACTAGAAATTCCCCAACTTAGACAACAAGAGAAAAGGAGGAGGTCAAGGACTGGCGAGACAGAAGGGCTCACCTACCCTCTGTGGCGATTTGGCCACATGTTGAGCAGATGCTCAGCCTGGAGAAGAGAAGGTTCTGGGAAGACCTTAGAGCCCCTTCCAGTCCCTCAAGGGGCTCCAGGAAAGCTGGGGAGGGACTCTTGATCAGGGAGGGGAGCCATAGGACGAGGGGGAAGGGTTTGACACTGAAAGAGGGGAGATTGAGATGAGATCTGGGGAAGAACTTCTTTGCTGTGAGGGTGGTGAGACACTGGCCCAGGTTGCCCAGAGAAGGCTGCCCCATCCCTGGAGGGGTTCAAGGCCAGGTTGGAGGGGGCTTGGAGCAACCTGGTCTGGTGGGAGGTGTCCCTGCCCAGGGCAGGGGATCGGAACTGGATGGTCTTTAAGGTCCTTTGCAACCCAAACCATTCTATGATTCTATGCTGGGGAAGATGTTGCCGTGGCATCGTGGATGAGACAGCAAATTGGATTTTCCCCCACCACGAGAACACCCATGGGTACCTTCTCCAAGCACAATGCTACATCAGAAATAGAGCACCCCAGAGATTTCATTTTATTTTTTCTTTCCTTTTTTTTTCTTTTCCTCTTTTCTTTTCGCAGCTATGGATTACTGGAGTTCGCAGAGTCTCTCTTTAACGTCACATGTGCAGCTCAGGTCCCTCAGGCCCCAGCAGAAGCAGCCTGGGATATTTGCACAGACCCCTCACAATGGAAGGAAGAGGGTGTAGGAGGGAGGATCAGGCTGCTGACCCCTTTATTGTTCTTGGGCCAGAAGAAAGCTTCCTTCTGGCTTAAGAACCACGGCGCTGAAAAAGTTTTCCAGCCAAAACGAGTCAGATGGAGTCACTGGGTGGTGGTTTTTATTTTTATTTTTTATTTTTTTTTGTCTCTCTCCTTCCCCTGCCTCCCCCTTCGGCCGAGCGACGGGGAGTCACAGGGTTGCGCTCCATTCACAAAATACCTGCTGCACATCACGTAGTCCTTCCCCCCGACGGCGGGGAAAGGCGCTGTAACCCAAGCAAACGAAAATAAACCTTTTTTTTTTTTTTTTTTCCTTTCTCCACAGATTTGAAAAAAAAATAAAAATTAAATAGAAAGGAAGAAAGGACCCTGCTCCCAGACTGACGCCTCCAACGTGCGGCCGCCGGGGAAGGGGTAGGCGGCGGTGGGGGGGAAACAAGGAGGGGGGGGAAGCGAGACGACTATATGAAAGAAAACAAAACCAGCAAATTCTGCTCCAAAAGGATTAAATGGAGGTTTTCCAAAAAACCACCCCACCATTATATAATGAGGCTTAACTGGGAGTCACCGGGGTCACACGATGCAGCAGACTGGAAAAACCAAAGCGCAGCGTAGCCTTTGAATTGTTAAGCCAACCATTAAAATAAAATAAAATAAAAATTAAATTAAATTAAAATAGAAAAACGATATTGTGATCGCACGACGAAGGTGGCCACTCACACACTAATGGTCGGGGGCGGGGGGGGCATATCTTTTTTACCCCCTTTGCTCTTTTCGGCTGAAATACCGTTTTAGCGTGAGTTCGACTCCTCGTCTTTCTGCTTATCGGGGTGGTGACCTGTTTTGCCGGGACGCTGTTGGCGCCGGGCAGCGATGCCATGGGGAGCACGGGGACCACAGCAGCTCCTGAAGCTTTAAGGTCTACAGGGCTGATTTGTGGACCGAAAGCAAAATAAAGCACAAGTGGAAACTTTACCCCAACAATCCAGATATCAAAACCCATCACTGACTTTCCAGATCAAAATTTGCATGCAAGGAGATGACTTTTTAGCATCTACAAGTTGCATCTACAAGTCCAACCATGGCTCATGCCCATCTAGCCCGAGGTTGAGTTGGTTGTACAACCACGGGCACCCTTGAAGCTCCTCCATCCTTGGTGTCTCCCAGCGCTGTCTGCACCAGAGGTCCCAGCTGCAGGGCTGAACAAGCTCCACAGACGCAGTGGGGTGGATGGGAACAACCCAAATGAGAAGAAAGCTTTAAAAAAGCCCACCTGCTTTTGGAAAACCAAACTTTCATTGACCACAGGCCCACCAGCTGGAGCACACTGGCCACCATGGCATGCCCAGGAAGTCCACCTGCAGCGGTGGGACCTGCCAGTACCCTCAGGCTAGAAACCTGGAGACCATCCTGGGTCCGTGTTTTCTTTTACATTACAACAAATGCAAATTTGTTCTTCATATCAGACTCTTAAAAACTGGCTTCGGTCCAGATTATCGTTGCAGAATGACCATGAAACAGGGCATCTCACATCTCCCACTGTTGCTTCAAACCACTTCCACGCAACTAGTGACCCCAAACCTTTTTATTCTTATCTAGTAAATATGCAGCAATCCAAACTTGAGGAACTTTGTGGAGTATTTATTCAGAGTCCCAAGAGCCAATGCTGGCCAAATGATGGCGTACGCAGCCCACCAGCTTTATCGAATAATGTCCCTTACAGGTGTGGGATGAAGTGAGTGTTGGTGGCCCCTCCCCAGGACCAATCATAGAATCATAGAATGGTTTGGGTTGGAAAGGACCTTAAAGACCATTGAGTTCCACTCCCCTGCCATGGGCAGGGACACCTCCCACCAGACCAGGTTGATCAAAGCCCCCTCCAACCTGGCCTTGAACACCTCCAGGGATGGGGCAGCCACAGCTTCTCTGGGCAACCTGGGCCAGGGTCTCACCACCCTCACAGCAAAGAACTTCTTCCCCACATCTCATCTCAATCTCCCCTCTTTCAGTTTAAAACCCTTCCCCCTCATCCTATGGCTCCCCTCCCTGATCAAGAGTCCTTCCCCAGCTTTCCTGGAGCCCCTTGAGGGACTGGAAGGGGCTCTAAGGTCTCCCCGGAGCCTTCTCTTCTCCAGGCTGAACACCCCCAACTATTTCAGCACCAGTGAGCAGAAACAATCAGTATCTTACGTGATACCTGCTAATTTTGCCCAGCCAAAGGGTCTTATTTTGCCCAGCCAAGGGGAAACAAACGGTTCCTATAAGCAAACATATTTTCTTTCCGTTCGGACAAGGCGCCTCAAAAGAATATACAATGAGAAATGAAATAATCAAGCGGGTCACAAAAGCAGGAAGAAATGAAGCTTTATCATTCTCCAGTGGTTTCTCTGCTCATACATTACAGGAATTTAAAAAAAAAAAAAAAAGAAAAAAGAAAAAAAGATAATTAAAATGAAAGGAAGCCAACAATGAGTTTCTCCATGGTGGAACCAGCAGGTGAGGTGAGGAGTGGAGCAGAATAACCCTTGGTGACGTGGACACTGGGGAGCATCGTGTGGTCAAAGGCATGGACACCACGTTCCTCTTGCTATTTCTATTAGCCCCAACGAAATCCTTCAAACCCAACGACCAGCAAAAGTGTTTTGGGGATTCACAGCTTCATAGATTGGTCCAGGCCGGAAGGGACCTCCAAAGGTCATCTAGTCCGACCTCCCCGCAGTCAGCAGGGACACCCCCAACTACACCAGGTTGCCCAGGGCCTCGTCGAGCTTCACCTTGAATCTCTCAAGGGAAGGGGCCTCAACCACCTCCCTGGGCAACCTGTTCCAGTGTTCCACCACCCTCATGGTAAAGAACTTTTTCCTAATATCCAATCTAAATCTCCCCTTCTCCAGCTTAAAACCATTGCCCCTCGTCCTGTCACTGCAGGCCTTTGTAAACAGACCCTCCCCAGCCTTCCTGTAGGCCCCCCTCAGGTACTGGAAGGCCGCTATGAGGTCTCCCCGGAGCCTCCTTTTCTCCAAGCTGAACAACCCCAGCTCCCTCAGTCTGTCCTCATAGGAGAGGTGCTCCAGCCCCCTGATCATTTTGGTGGCCCTCCTCTGGACCCGCTCCATCAGGTCCATGTCCTTTCTATATTGAGGGCTCCAGACCTGCACACAGTACTCCAGGTGAGGTCTCACCAGAGCAGAGTAAAGTGGCAGAATCACCTCTCTGGATCTGCTGGCAACACTGGGATGGCACAAGAGCTTTCTTTCACTGACCATGCAACAGCCGAGCGCTTGCCATTTTTAGAGCCGGCAGAAAAGTTCATGAAGTATCTTAAAAAAACCAAAACCAACCCCCAAAAGGTATTTTAAAAAACCATCAAGTGAGGGACAATCCAAAGGTGGGACTAGAAAGGACCTCTGGGTTACAGAGCTTGGTCTGCTACCGCAGGCGAGGACATCATCTAATTCCCTTCATAACCAGTCTCTATTTTCCCCACGGAAGAGACATCCAGGCGTCGTGTGCAGCAGTAAATTTCCCACTTAAAAGGACAATCTTTGACCGAACCACCTTGGATTGCAATAAACACTTCTGCCACTAAATACCTATATTTACACCCATAACTATATATTTATATATACACACATATATATATATATCTCCCCAAACTGGATGGGATTCACTTACCTGCTGCCTCCGGGCAGGAAATTCGTATTTTAAGAACTTCTGGTCTCATTTATTGTATCGGTTGCTATTTCCATAACATCAGAGGAAAAGCAGCAGAAAGAGGCGGGGGTGGGGGGAGCATCTTCTGGTTAAGAAGACATTTTTAAATGCGACAGGAAACATTAACTTCATATTTTGTCAGACAAGGGACAAGGACATCTCCCGTTAGCGGGATTTTTAGAGCGCGATGTGTTTCTAGGCTTTGTAGGTCCCTCCACCAACGGGGACGAACGCACGTCTCTTCTCCGGTCCTGCCGTACACCTACTTTTTTTTTTATTTTTTTTTTATTTTAGAGAGATATTCCTTCCTTCCCTTCATGTTATTAAAAATTCAGATCTTTCACAGGGAACGGGTAAGATGCGGAAATATCCAAGGCAGCAGAAATAGCTGCTTGACCAAAGAGACACTAAGTTGTTACTTGGGCTCTTTAGAAATCTGGATTTTTTTTTTTTCCTCTGCTACTTTTAATAACTTTTTTTTTTTTTTTTTTAAACTTAATCGTTACTCCACAACCGGCTTCAGGAATATATTCAGCTAATTCAAGGGTATGCAGCAAAAGCCCTCTTGGATTTCTAATGAATTCTCTGGGAAAACAAGGAGGAAAAAGATGTAACTCTATTCGGAAGTTAAAATTCAGGCAGGATTTGGGGGTGGAGGGTGTGTCACAGTCTATAGAAAGGACTGGGAAAAAAAACAAACCAAAACCTTTTGGATTTGCTTTGGATATTATAGAGCTGCACAACAACAAACCTTTTTGAAAGGGAAGCCAACTATAAGGCTGAGAAATGCCCGTCTTGTTCTCTGGTGCGTTTAAGCCAGGGCTCAATGTGGTGACATTTTTGAGCCCCAAACACCTATCGAGTTGTTATTTATATCCCAGTACAAATCCTCATATCCAAATCATTTAATTTCCCAGAAAACATCAGTTCTCAGGGCTAAAACTACTTGTGAAATCCTTAAAAGCAAAATAAAGGATTTTTTTTCACCACCCTCCCAGGAGCAGACTTGCCCATCCAGTTCTCCCATCCTCTTTCCTCATCTCCTCATGGTTCCTGGCCATGAATCCAAAACCCACCACCTACTATTGGTAAGCCCAGCCTAGTCCTGCTGCTTCGTGTCTACATCTCCACTAGCTTCACCCAAGGAAAAGCTGCAAAGCAGCCAAAATCCCATTATTTGTATTTTTATTTTTTTTTTTAATACAAACCAGTGCCTGGCAAACTGGGATCTAAGGAACAGAGACAGTCCAGCAGTGGACACCACCACGGTCCTCATCTCCCTCCTGCGGAAGCTGACATGTCTTTCAACGTGGGTTGATGGGAGACAGGGACAGATGGACAAATGGGAATGTGGGTGTTCAGAAGAATATCCCACATTTGATGGGGCAGCAGCATCTTCAGGAGAAAGGGAGGACCCCACAGCACATCTGGCACGGCTCCTTCATGTGTGGAGCATTGCTTGGGAGCGAGCCCAGCCGGAGCATCCCATAGGAGCAGGGTTGAGGATTACTACATTTACAAAAGTGGAATTTCCAAGAGGAGATGGGGAGGTGTCATGATGCAAATGAGGGAGACCTGGGCTGTGGGGCATGTCCAAGCACCAGATGCCCTCAGGATTGTGCTGCTTGGATAAAGCAACCACAGAGGGGTTCACAGATACCTTCAGTTTGGATCCCGCTCTGCTCAGGGCTTCCATCAGGGCTTTGAGGCTCAGTTCCAACCAAATTCAGTCTCAGGTGCAGAGAAACACCTTCCCTCTCTGCAAGCCCCGGGGTCCCCCATGCTGGTGGTGCACTCCAAGCCCAAGGTGGGCGCACTGGGACAGAGAGCGGCATGACCCGGTGAAGGACAGTGTGAGACGCAGCTGCTTCGGGGTGAGGTTTCTGCTTGGAAAGAGCCTTTAGAAAAAGCTTCCTCTTCGTGTTTCCTCTGCGCAGATCCCTGTTTCGGGGCTGTGCAGTGAGGTCGCAGTGCCCTCTAGTGCTGCAGGGCTCCCCTCTGCCACCAGCCCTGTCCCCTCAGCCACCAAGCCAGCCTTCAGAGCTACAACGTAAGCCACCCTTTCCCTTTCCACTCACCCTCCCTGCACACCACAAACCCGTATCTCTGAATCCAGATGACCCAATCGGGGTGTGAGAGCCCCCCAACACCTCCCATCCTGGCAAGAGCTTTCTATAGCATCATAGAATGATTTGGGTTGGAAGGGACCTTAAAGACCATCCAGTTCCAACCCCCCTGCCATGGGCAGGGACATCTCCCACCAGACCAGGTTGATCAAAGCCCCATCCAACCTGGCCTTGAACACCTCCAGGGATGGGGCAGCCACAGCTTCTCTGGGCAACCTGGGCCAGGGTCTCACCACCCTCACAGCAAAGAAGTTCTTCCCCAGATCTCATCTCAATCTCCCCTCTTGCAGTTTAAAACCTTTACCCCTTGTCCTATGGCTCCCCTCCCTGATCAAGAGTCCTTCCTTATCTCTCCTGGAGCCCCTTGAGGGACTGGAAGGGGCTCTAAGGTCTCCCTGGAGCCTTCTCTTCTCCGGACTGAACACCCCCAACTCTCTCAGCCTGTCCTCACAGTAGAGGTGCTCCAGCCCTTGGAGTGTCTTCATGACCCTCCACTGGACCACCATTCTCCAAACAATGGGTCCCAAACCTGCCCAGCTGACCAGTACCAGCTCCAGGAACCACAACAAAAAAAAAGGCATCTCCATTCCCACCAGGTTGGGAAGACACTCCCATGAATTATAAGCCACCATTGCTAAGTCTGTTTGAACTGGCTGATAATGATGATGGCAGAAATGTCAAAGCTCTTGGCCATTTCCCTGGTGTTTCCTTTGTGGAGTGAATAAGCCTATTATATGGTATGAAGAATATCATAATCTGAAAAACCCACTGGAAGATCTCTTTTCTGCACGTCTGATAAAAACCATGGGGTTCATCAACTGGTTCAGGGCTCACAGCGACTGTGCTTACTGCCAAAACTCAGGCTTGGGCCTTGCAAGAACCTGTGAGCTGGTGACCTGCGTGGAAGATAAGCTAGCCTTGGTCCAGACCTCTCCTCTCCAGTGCTTTGGAGATGGCAACGGTCTCATCTGCCTTCCTTGGTCAACGGTGACCTTAAGTCTAACATGGGAGTGATGCTGAAGGGGTTACAGGTGACCATGGCAGTTTGCCCTCTCAGATGGTCATTGTCATGACCCTTCCATTGGTCCAAGGAAATGGTCATTGTCAGTTGGGTTAAATGCCACAAAAAAAAACCAGACCACAGAAAGACCATATCTTACTGGAAGTCATGGCAAAACAAAAGCTTTTTACTCAGCAATGGAGATCTAACTCCCAATATGTTGTGACCTATACTCAAGTAAATCTTGGCTCTTTGACAGGGACTTTCCACAGTGGTTTTAGCGGTTACAGTGTTGGAAAGACCCTTGGGATGAGGGAAGTTGGCTTGTTAGATGAGAAACCTTCTCTGAAAGCAATGCCATGCCTACATGCTCTGGATGGAGTCCAGCAGGATCTGGGGGCGGGGAGAAGAAATTCCCCTTGTTTAGGACTCCTAGGAAGCCACCACGACTTGCTCATAAGTGTCTGGTGGACACCCAAGGGACGTCAGGGTTAGACCTTGAGAATGGCAGGAGGGACATACGGCACATGGGGCACACCACCTGGTCACTTCCAGTGGGAGGGGATGCCAGACAGGGATGAGCCCACCCCAGCTCCACTGGTGCAGAAGAGCCTACTGAGAGAGTGCCACATTGTTGTCACCAAGGCTCTGAAAAGGGAGGCATCTGGGCTGGGTAATGAGGTGGCTAAAACGAGAACTGCCCAACCCTGTAGTGCAGAAAGAGCAGGATGTGGAGAGGATGAGGACTCTGTATGGTGACAGCAAATAACACCACCCCACCAAAGAGCTGTCCTTGAGCTCCAGAGAGATGTGTCCCCCTGCCACCGCCACCCTAGAAGGGTCAGCGATCTGTAGGGTCCAGGAGCAAGCCCTCACACCAGTGCTAGACACCGACCTCCTCCCCTTGCAAGGAGAGTGACAGCAGAGGGGATGCTCGGCCACCATATACCCTTCTCTCCCTGGACACCTGGGTTGGCTTCATCTCTCTTAAGGAACCTACCATGTTGGAACAAGCCCTGGTGTTAGCTGGTCCCTCTGGGCTCCTTGCAGAGCTGACAGGGAAAGGACATGGGTATCTTCAGATGGGAATCATCCAACCTTCTCTAGACTTTTACACTGAGATGCAACAAAACATGTTTTAGTGATGTTTTTTGTCAGTGTTAGGTTGATGGTTGGACTAGATGATCTGAAAGGTCCTTTCCAACCCAGACAATTCTATGATTCTATGTCCATGCTTCTCCTACAGCAGGAATCCCAAGTGACCAGCCCACGCACTTGTTCCACCTTTACTCACATGAACTCTACACTGAATTGTAATGTCTGACTTGAAAACCCTTGTCAATGAGGAGGGGTCCCAAGGAGAATTTGGGCCTGTTGGGTGCCTAAAGTCAGGAATCCCAGTGCTTCTAAGCCTGTTTGGACAAGGTCAGGAATATGGTGGTGCCGAGAGAAACATGAACAACTTAAAAGAGTCTGTCTTTCTCCTAAAGAGCTGCTCCCTTGTTTCTCATCCAACAAGGAAGCTGGATGACGACCGTAGCCAGAAGAGAAACAAGCAGTTTATTGTAAATCCCAGCATATGACAAAAAGGGTCAAAAATCAGTAAGGAAACAGGAGATGAGCTACAAGGTGATTAAGACGCCAAACCAAATTATATCAGTGCTGTCTTCCAAGTTCATCCCATAGCACCAGTAAAGCCCAGCATGCCTTTCAAAAGTGCCACATAATTTCTACCTCCTAAAACACAAGACAAGGAGCCGCTTGCCAGTGAAGGCATGGCCACGCTGTTCAGAGGAGGCCAGGCCCATCCTGAGGGCACAAGTCCAGCAAACTGAAAGCCAACAGCTGCAAGATGCCAGCCCAGAAACCACTTGGGATGCGTCCCAAAAACTCTCTGTTCATGTCTCCTGCATCCTTCATGAGCTTCCTAGGGAGGATGGAGGGCATCTTGGCAGGACGTGACCCATTGGGTTGTTTTCTCTGGTAGTTGTAGAGTTTGTCCAGGGCTCGTGGTCTGAAGACCGTATCTAGGACTGGGGTATTCGGCCGTGACACATCCAAGCCTGAAAGCCTTTTTGAGAGTTTGCCAAAGGGAGGAAAAGCAGAATGCACTGACTCAGCCCTCCCCGTGACGTCTTTGTGACACCAAAACGGTTACACGGTCTCCCTCCAACAAACCAGCTGAGGTGCAAACGGAGAGGATGATGAAGATTGGCTCTGCATCTGAGCTGCGCCTCTCTACCGCAGCAGACAACCCATCCTCCCTAGCGTGCAATAAAAAGCAGATCTTATGAATGAGGGACACTTATCTTCAAAAGATTATTTTCTTCCCAAGTCACTTTTTGGCAGCACTGAGGTGAATCAGTGCCCAAATCCAACTACAGACTCCTGTGAGTGAGGAAAGATGAAGAGGTTACGGCTCGCGAGTGGAGCCAAAGCAATGACCTCATGAGCTCCTTGCCGTGAAGCTTTCAAAACAAAGCCTATTCACCAGTAAAAACCAGCACCCCAGACGAGTTTTGAAAAGATGGCGCAGGAGGAGGCTTCAAAATACCAGTTGTAGCGAGGGAATTGCTCCCAACGCCAAAGCGGAGCCGGATTTTCCTGCCTGTTCGTGTCCACAAGATGGCAGAGCCGTGCTGTGGAGCATCTCCGAGGAGCAGGATGCAGGAATTCTCCGATTTCAAAACAAGGCTGGCGAAATGCATTTTTCCCTCAGCCAGCTATGATGAAAGAGGGTTTTTGGGGGAGGTTGTTTTGGTTTTTGTGCATTTTTTCACCTTTTAATTGTCAAATAGTCATAGGCTTCCCTTGCAATATTTCGTTAAAATACAAAATAGATAGATCCCAGCAGCAAAAATCAAATATATAATATATCACTGTCCAGATATCCAGAATATTCTGCTTAACCCATTAGGGGGAGTCACTGTATCTCTCTGCAAAGATACACATACAGACCTGGATGTACACTGGAAAATAGTTCTAGCTTCATGTCCTATGTCCATCCTACTTTACCATCAAAGGAACCCAAATTTCCAAAGCAGCCTCCGATTAAGACTCACTACCTCTCTCAAACTTGGTGCTCTTAACCCCGTTACAGCTGCTGAAGCACGTTCAGCAGCAAAACATATGGATTTGAGTCGTGCTGGAGGATGCTCGGAGCAGCCCCAGGCGTGCTGAAGGATGCTCGGACCATCTTCAGTTGTGCTGAAGGATGCTTGGACCGGTCCCCGGTGTGCTGGAGGATGCTCAGATCAGCACCAGTCACACTGGAAGATGCTCAGCCCAGTCCAGTCGCACTAGAGGACGTTCAGAGCGGCCCCAGTCGCACTGGAGGACTCTCAGGGCAGCCCCAGTCGCACTGGAAGGTGCTCAGACTGGCCCCAGTCACACCAGAGGATGCTCAGAGCAGCCCCTCGGCTGCCGTAAGCAACCCGTGAGGTCTTAAACACAGACAGAACAAGAGTTAATGTATTTCCAACCTGAAAAGCCTCTTCTTCAGGATTATGACACAAACATAACTGCAGTGTGGGGAAGCCCCGTGGAAGGTGAAAGATTTTTTCTTCCAGATATTTTCCCTTATTCCCCCATGCACTGTGCTCCATAAAGCCATTTAAAACAAGGGATAAAGACCAGCAAAATCACCGTCGGCAGCGCACGATCACAAGCAAATCCAGTTAACAATGATACGTTGGGATTAAACCAGCTGTCTGCAAGTATTTCACTTGTCAACGCCGAACACGATAAATCCTCACCCAGAACTACCCGGGCTCCCGGTTCCCACAGGCACATATCACTGTACATGCGAAGGTGAGTCTCCAAAATAACATAGTATTGCATAAGTCTGCCCAGAGGCACAAACAAAACCCCAAATCCAGCACTTCCACTAGGTGTTCCAACTTAAGAGTTGCCCCACGAAGAATTAAGTTAGATATTAAGGTATATATCGATATTAATCCACTGGAGTCAATGGACTCAACCTGGTGTTACGACAGGATGAGATGACAACCAGAGCAGGAGGGACTTGGCTTATTTAATAGCTGTCAATTCTAAAAGAAGTTTAACGCTAGAGAAGAACATCAGCTCCTCCCACCACAGATGGTTTGATTCCCCACTTCCAATTATTCCCCAGGGAAAAGAACCTTATTTTGCAGAATTACAGGGGTCTGTATCAGTTGAACCTGATGTTTTCTCACTGTGACCTAAAGTCCAGACATACAAGGCGTGGAAAAAACTGAGCAGAAAGCAGCTGCAGGCAGCGTTCCTCCCTGCCAAAGTCAGCAGCAATTCTCCGTTCTTTCCACTGGTTCACATACTTGGTGCCAGTTAGCTCACCCGAAAGAAATAATAAGATCATCACATGGTTTGCAGGATGAGCAAGGCTTTTCTTCACATGATGCATGAGCAAGAAGCCCGGGGAGTTCTTTATTCAAGCAATGAAAAGGGAAACACTACCACAGCACGTGAGATGTCTCCGTCCTTCCTTCTAGAGGCAAAGAGGAGACTTCAGCAAAAACACGTTGAGCATCCTCAGAAACCTGCCCAGCCCAGGACACTCAGCTCCTTTGAGGACTAGGGCTCTGGAAAGTGAAAAATTATACAATGCTGACCTATAAATTGACCTATTCAATGGTGGTTTGTTTTTTTTTTAAACTGAGGGTTAAATACTGAGGTTTAACTGAGGTTTTTCAACCTGCCGTTCCCCAACATCCAAGCATCAAAAGTCCTTTAACCAGAACTACCAAAACTCAGATGTAGAGATAGATCTGGAGGAGAAACAGGCTGGAGAAAACATATATATAGATGACCACTGCATATAAACATGCACGCACCCCATAGGGGAAACATGTGAGTCAGAAAACCATCACTGCTGGCTTCCTAGAAGGAATTTATTTTGGAGCGGTGAGGAGGCTTGGTGCTTTTCAGAACCTCCTTTCATAGAATCACAGAATGGTTTGGGTTGGAAGGGACCTTAAAATACCATCCAGCCCCAACCCCTGCCGTGAGCAGGGACACCTCCCACCACACCAGGTTGCTCAAAGCCCCCTCCAACCTGGCCTTGAACCCCTCCAGGGATGGGGCAGCCACAGCTTCTCTGGGCAACCTGGGCCAGGGTCTCACCACCCTCACAGCAAAGAATTTCATTCTAATCTCTAATCGAAATCTCCCCTCTTTCAGTTTAAAACCCTTCCCCCTCGTCCTATGGCTCCCCCCCTGATCAAGAGTCCCTCCTCATCTCTGTTGTAGCCCCTTTAGGGACTGGAAGGCTGCTATAAGGTCTCCCGGGAGTGTTTTCCAGGCTGAATACCCACAACTCTCTCAGTCTGTTCTCATAGAATAGGTGCTCCAGACCTCTGAGCATCTTTCCTAAAATACATGAGCCCTGTGTCCATGTACATATATATATGTGTGCATGTAAACATATACTATCCTCAACGTTTCACGTCCCAACGAACTCTCTGCAGTAACCACAGACAATTCTCCATCACAAACCCCACAGGAATATCCAGGCCAGGCTTTCCCGCTTCTGGGGAGGGTTTCCTAAGGAAAGGTAAGGCAAGGAGCTCCTGGTCTCCACCATACCATGGGTAGAAGATGTCCTCATCACCTACCTGCCACACTGGAAGGACCTTCTCTATGTCGTTCAAGTTGATGCCGTCACCATCCTCGTATTTCCCTTTTCCGAGCCTGTGGGAGGAAGAAAACAAAAACAAAACCGAGTGAAATATCGCTGCAACTAAAGTTAATTTTCTATTATGGCACATGGGGAAGACTAGTTCTTACTGCAGAGGACCCTCATGAAAACAAAGAGGCTCTCCGAAGTGAGTGAGCTGCGCCTCCAAACCACTCCCACGCGGGCAACAAAGCCGTTAATACAAAATTAAATGCTTTTCCCAGTCCTTTCCACCTGAACCATCCACCACCGCGTTCAAACGCTTGTGGTAATAGCAGCAGAGAGAAAACAGTCAGTTCTGAGCAGTGGCATTGGGGGATTCAATTCCCAGCCCAAGCGAAACCGAAAGGAACAGCCCACCTGGACAAAAAAAAAAAAAGAAAAAAGATGAGGATACAAAAATGTAATGAAAAATGTTTCCTTTGGAAGTGCTGCTCATTTGTTGGTCTCCGCAGGAACTCCCGTTCCCCTGCGGAGAAAGGTGTCGGCGAACAAGCAGGAACGTACATCTCCGACAGCAACCAGCAACCGATATAAAGACAAAACATACCATTTAAATCACCAAAAAAATGGAGCGAGAAGCCAAGCACTGACAGACCCGAGAACATAAAGCTGGCAGCTGAAGGACTTTCTTGTACCAAGAAAGGAAAAAAAAGATAAAAAAATCCAAAGATAATTACTACCTGGATGCAGAGAGTTTGTAATGATACAGAAGAAGAAAAAATGGGTCAATAAATATTATCCTTCTGCATTTATAAACAA
The DNA here is from genome assembly GCF_964106895.1 of Numenius arquata. Taxonomy (NCBI): domain Eukaryota; kingdom Metazoa; phylum Chordata; class Aves; order Charadriiformes; family Scolopacidae; genus Numenius; species Numenius arquata. The sequence goes on from NC_133615.1 coordinate 3,361,915, forward strand.
CTGAAGTCATCTGTTTTTATTACGCAAGACTGGTAATTATTTTTTTTTTTTGTCAATTAGTGACAAGATATTGTTAAATAACATATATTAGACAGAAACTTTGATAGCAGCAGGTCCAGGTAATCAGTGGCTAGAAGTCAGAGAACAACAGATAGTGGTGGAATTACAGCAAATGGGGTAAAAACTGCAGAAAAATAAAATGTTGTAAAGCACCAGACTTGAAATGAAGTTGGTTTTCAGAGGGCTGGAGCCCCTCTGCTGTGAGGACAGGCTGAGAGAGTTGGGGGGGTTCAGCCTGGAGAAGAGAAGGCTCCGGGGAGACCTTAGAGCTCCTTCCAGTCCCTAAAGGGGCTCCAGGGAAGTTGGGGAGGGACTCTTGATCAGGGAGGGAAGCCACAGGACAAGGGGGAATGATTTCAAACTGCAAGAGCGGAGATTGAGATGAGATCTGGGGAAGAACTTCTTTGCTGTGAGGGTGGTGAGACCCTGGCCCAGGTTGCCCAGAGAAGCTGTGGCTGCCCCATCCCTGGAGGTGTTCAAGGCCGGGTTGGACAGGACTTTGAGCAACCTGGTCTGGTGGGAGGTGTCCCCTACCCATGGCAGGGGGGTTGGAACTGGATGGTCTTTAAGACCCCTTCCAACTTAAACCATTCTATGAAGACTTGATGCAGCTCTGAGCTACTGCTCCAGGATTTTACCCACCTCTGGTGGGAGGTGTCCCTGCCCATGGCAGGGGGTTGGAACTGGATGGTCTTCAATGTCCCTTCCAGCCCGAACCATTCTATGATTAGGGTGATGAAGGCAGCTTTCCTCTACAGGCAGCACAGCTGAGCCTGAACCACAGGCATCTCAGGCAGTCAAGTTTCAAAGAGGTGGCTGAGAAATTTCTTACAGTACGGGAAAAACTAAAGCGATACGTGGGCTTGGGAGATACCTGGAAGGAAGAGAAAATACCACCTACAAAAGGCTGTTTGAACTGGAAGAGCAAAAGAACAGCAAGGGCTAACGCTGGAAATTAAAGGTAGACAAATTCAGGTCAGAAACAAGGTAGGGTTCCCTGGTTTTCCTTCAACACTCCACTTTGATTATTCAGCATAGCACCAAACTCAGTATCTGCATAAAATCAGACATCTTTCCGGAGGAAAACTCTTCAACCAAGCAAAAAGACACTTGAGGTCAATCAACTGGATGCAACCTTGGCCAAGTGGCCAACCTTGGGCAAGTAATCAGGAACAAAAAGGTCTCTTTGGCACTTAAAGCGTAGAAAACATGTTTTGAACAGCATCTTTCCCTTTTTTTTTTTTTCCTAGTAGATATTTCATCGCACACTCAAGTAAGAGGGAAAACGCCTAGTGAGCATGGCTAGGTCGAGGTTCTTGGAGGTTCAGCCAGCTGAATCACGCTCAGCAAGGTTCGGCTTGGAGAGCTGATGAACGCACAACAGACACAACTTTAAAAATTAACAAATTAAAAAAGAAAAGCAATTTTTGTCTGTGCTTCCTCTATTCTACTGCGGATTATTTATAGGACCTGCATTTTGGGAGATGCACTGCTTGTGGTGATGGAATCTAACTTTTCTGCATAGACACTAATTCTTATTTCATTTTTACAGCTGTAATATTTAAAAATAATTAAGTGTCTCATTTTTATACTGTCTTCTCTACCTGTTTGCACCCTGGGTGTTAACAGTTGCACCAGGAACTGGAGACAAAGCAGACCCTGCTGCATTCTCCTCATATGTAGATGTCATCTCTGGTAGGATCATCTGGCAAGTGCCATCAACCAGGGAGCCTTTACTTCGGCAAAACCAACTTACCAACAGAAAAACGTCTCTGAGAGACGATTTCCGTCCCTACATACAACGTGGCAACGAGAAGTCACCTGCAATCTTCTCAACCCCATCTTTTAGGCCCGTTCTAAATATTTCTTCCTTCCTCTACGGGCAGGAAATGATTAATGACGAGGAAAAAAAATGACTAAAATTGGATGGGATAAAATGTGGTTATGGAGTTATTACTCTATTTTTTTTCTTTAGCAGAGATTTTGCAGTGAGTTTTGTCAGGGATGAGTTGAAACCTTGTCATAATTTGGGATAACAGGACAGGTAATACAGTCTGGAGTTGTTTAATGAAGATATTTTACTGCTAGCAGAGAGGAGATGAACACTTGGATCTACACTCATCCAGCTGATGCTCCCTCCTCCCCTGAAGTCTTGCTGGGGAAAAGAAGCCCTGTCACTTGTGGGAACTCTAACTGGGATCATCACTAAGCCAGGATCTTTCCTCCAGTGTTGAGATGTTTAAATGTAGAAGACTTGGATCCAGGAGGCTTGGATCCAGCATGGTTTAAAGACTGAATTCTACCAAGCAATGCAAAATACAGTGAGCAGCTCTTCTCCAGCCCAGAACTGGATGACAGAGGAGCCAGGGAAACTGATCACAGTGTCCCCCAAACCTCGTACATGGTCCAGCTCCTCTTAGAATCATAGAATGGTTTGGGTTGGAAGGGACCTTGAAGATCATCCAGTGCTAACCCCCTGCCATGGGCAGGGACACCTCCCACCAGACCAGGTCGATCAAAGCCCCATCCAACCTGGCCTTGAACCCCTCCAGGGATGGGGCAGCCACAGCTTCTCTGGGCAACCCGGGCCAGGGTCTCACCACCCTCACAGCAAAGAATTTCTTTCTAAGTAAAGAATTTCTTCTTAAATTCTCTTCCCCACATCCTCCACTTGAGTCATGCCACCAAACTAGCATTCCCTCTGCAAAGAAGAAGTTAGAGACCTTGCTGGAGAGCTTGGTACCACACGCACGACACTCACCCTTCTCTGTCTATGTGAGGCAGCGGGTGTTTTGAGGTGTTTCGCAGTTTCCTGTGAAATTGGGTGAAATCTAGTTTTTCAGGCTGCAAGTCCCACGTCGCACCACTAGGAGAGAAAAACACGGAAAGACAAAGAAAGAAAGTCCACTGCTAATTAAACACCAACAGGCTGAAGAGCAGAGGGCACATCGGAGCCTGCAGTCAAGAGAAGCTGGTACTTCTGGAAGAACCAGTCCCTGCTGCAGAGCATGCGGTTGGGGGCCTCCAACCTTCATGCTGTTGCATCACGTTTCTTTTAATTCCTCTGGGTTTTTTTGGAGATGCTGAGCACTCGTTGGTTGCTCTAAACCCATAACTTCAATGTATGATGCAGCATGATGCAGCACACACCTTGCTAGCTATACTTGCACTCTGCTTCACGACATGCAGTGGTCTGGTCCATGCAATAGAGATGTTCTCTCTGGTCCTACACAACCTGCCCGCTCCAACGGCATGGAGCAAGTCCCAGGTGGGAACTCAACCCCTGCAGACACTTGCAGTGCTCCAGAAACAGAGACAAATATGCATAAAACTGGACAGAGAGCGTATTTCACCACCGTCCCCATGTTGAAGCAGCAGCTGAAGAGCTCTTCCCAGCAGCAGCGAAGTCAATGCATGACTGCACCGGCAATTAATGGAAGAGTACAATCCTGGAGCAGTAGCTCAGAGCTGCATCAAGTCTTCATAGAATGGTTTAAGTTGGAAGGGGTCTTAAAGACCATCCAGTTCCAACCCCCTGCCATGGGCAGGGACACCACTAGACCAGGTTGCTCAAAGCCTCATCCAACCTGGCCTCGAACACCTCCAGGGATGGGGCAGCCACAGCTTCTCTGGTCTTGCCTGTGCAGTTTTCGGATGATTACAAGTACTGGTTTCAGATTTTTGGATTGCAAATCCATCCATGGCCTCTCCTAAGCACGTGGGATACTTTAAGCAGATTGATTGTGCTTAGTGTCCATGGGCTAAAAGGAGGAGGAGCATTGACATGAGTTTCGGCAGGAGACTCACTGGTACTTGGGTACCGGCAGGACAGACATGCGGGCAAAGGCTAAGAGAGGCCATCTCTCTCGTAGAGCATTTTAAAACCAGCTTACCTGAAGGACTCAAAGGTGTTGGCAGCCCAGATGTCCGTGCCCAGCATGTCAAGGGAGCTCTCCTTGTTGCCATTCTAGGAGGGAGGGAAAGGCGGTTACTTGCCAGAAGGCACGCAGGGCTTTCTGGACCACGGCACAGGCCAGCACAGCCTCTCCCGTCACCAGCCTTGGAGGTGAACCAGCTCTGTGCATGGGCTTCTCCGCTCCCCTGTGAATCCATGCTCACTGCAACGCAGAGTCCCCTCGCCCGCTGCAAAAGCACACCGTGAAGGCAAGGAGTGACACAGTTTCGGCCTTGGGGACACAAAGCTGTGGACAACATGGAGCAGACAATACATAGGCTCAGCTCTGACTCTAGCCCTGTTCTCCTACCCCACCGGCCACAACCTCCAAGACCCACCAAGCTCCAGTGGGCAGGTTGACATCCAGGCCATGAAGACACCCAACTTCAGAGTCACAGACCACTTGAGGTGGGAAGGGACCTCTGAAGCTCATCTGGTTCAACCCTCCTGCTCAAGCAGGGCCACCTACAACCAGGTGCTCAGGACCACATCCATGGATGGAGATACTCTTCACCAGCAGCTACCAAAGCCTGTTGTCACCAAGAAGGATGAGGAAAGCCGTCCTGCTTCTTCAAGGAGTCATGGTGGCATGACTTCTCCTTGCTCTAACAACAGCTGAGGGACCTCAGAATGCTGCACTGTGCCACCTCTGCCGTGCACACCAGCAAACGAGTTCACACGGTTATTCTCATATGTGTCCCACCAACACTAAGCTGACGGTTCCTTCCCTCCAGAAGGAAAAGCATCACAGCATAATCTGGTGGGAATTAGGAGAAACCTCCTGTAAACTGCAAAGCACCTTGAATTTTGCTGCGCAGTTGCTTTTGGAAGTGACCCGAAGCAAAAGTATCTCAAGCAAAAGACTTCACACATCTCCTTCATGGCCCCTTTACTGTCATCAGCCTACACATGTCCTCCCCACAGAAAGAGGACTGCCCTCTCCACCCTTCAGAGGTGGAGAAGTAAACGAGGTTGGATTTTGCTGGGACCATTTAAGAAAGACTTGACTTAGACTTTTTCCCCCAACATTTCTTATATATATTCAGATTATTTAAGTATTTCAGCCCAAATGGTCCCACTCTGGTAAAACAAGTGCTGGAGATGGTGCCTCCCATATATTCCCCATCCTATAATTTCTGCCATTTTCAAATATTATTAATAATAACCACTGAGACACTAAAAACTCATAAAAATGTGCTTATTTCTTAATGAAGGGCCAGACCCTGGTCGGCCAGTGAAGTGATCAGTGGTTTCCCAATGAGCAGGACACGCATCCTCGGTGCACGGTTGGACTTCACAGCCTATTCCCAGCACAACAACCAATTCAGACACCAGATACTCCCAAAACACCACGTCGCTCCCTTTTCTGTCTCCTCCAAGGGCTCCATGGAATACCGTTTTGCACCTCCGGGGGATCTGCAGGTCAACGTGTTTCTGCAGCAGAAAGAAACTACCAGAAATATATAAAATTCCCACGCTCGGGTACGGAAGCGGAGCTTTTAATTTTAGGCAAATGTAAGCGAAATTTTCTCCCACCAAAGAGAGAAATTAGTTTTCTGAATACTTAGAAGCATCCTCCTGCAGTAAAATGAAAATACACACGTGGGGGTCTTTATAGCTATCACCCAAAGGAGAGACACCTCTTCTTGCAGACAGATCCATTTCTCTTGGGATATTTCGATGGAATATTTTAAGTACCTGTCAAGGAGCCGGCTACAATAGGGGTCCCGAAGAGTAAAGTATTTGGGTTCAGGGAGGAGGAACGGGAACACATAACCAGTCGCAATGCAGATGAGACAGATCAGCAGCACAGATAGTAAATAACAAAAATTTAAGATAAAGTGGGATCCTAATGCAACAGGTTGTATCTTAAAATGGTTGCCCACATGTAGCTTGGACCAGGGTTTCTGAAAAGCCCCTTCTTAAGCCCTGAAATCAAGGGTCTAGGGTTTACTGTCTGATGCTCGGCTTGAATCATAGAACGGTTGGAGTTGGAAGGGACCTTAAAGATCATCGAGTTCCAACCCCCCTGCCGTGGGCAGGGACACCTCCCACTAAACCAGGTTGCTCAAAGCCCCATCTAGCATGGCCTTGAATGCTTCCAGGGACGGGGCATCCACAACTTCTCTGGCAACCTGGACCAGTGTCTCACCACCCTCACAGGAAAGAATTTCTTTGAAATCCGTTTGGATGTGGCACCGACACCTCCTAATCTGCAGAGTAAGCGTAGGCAGCACAAGTTGTCCCACCCAGCCACCCCACATCTCCTTGGTGCTCTGGGGGTGAGCACAAGGCGGATCAACCCCAGAACTAATCCCAGCCATTAGGGGAAACCACAGCCATGGTGCAGGAGGTCAGAGGGGTGCAAGCTTCTACGCAGCGGTTGGATTCTCCCACCCAAACCAGGATGCAACTCCTGGTCCTCCTAAATGATGTCCCCAGGACCTCTCGGAGACGCTCCAAGCATTGGCCAGACTTTGGAAAGATGGCGCCGGGACCAAATGATAACACAGCCTTATCATTAAGTCAAGAGTCCCTAACGTGGTTCTGAGAATTCATTTCGGTTTTTGATGACAATCACAGAATCATAGAATCACATGGGGTTGGAAGGGACCTCTGGAGATCATCTAGTCCAACCCCCCTGCCAAAGCAGGGTCACCCAGAGCAGGTTGCACAGGAACGTGTCCAGGTGGGGTTGGAATGTCTCCAGAGAAGGAGACTCCACACCCTCTCTGGGCAGCCTCCTCCAGGGCTCTGCCACCCTCAAAGTGAAGAAGTTCCTCCTCATGTTTAGGTGGAACTTCTTATATTTAAGTTTGTGCCCATTTCCTCTTGTCCTGTCCCTGGGCACCACTGAAAAAAGACTGGCCCCATCCTCCTGACACCCACCCTTGAAGCATTTATAAGCATTGATCAGATCCCCCCTCAGTCTTCTCTTCTCCAGACTCAAAAGACACAAATCCCTCAGCCTCTCCTTGTAAGAGAGATGCTCCAGGCCCCTACTCAGCTTTGTAGCCCTCTGTTGTACCCTGTCCAGCAGTTCCCTGTCCTTCTTGAACTGGGGAGCCCAGAACTGGACACAGTGCTCCAGATAGGGCCTCCCCTGGGCAGAGCAGAGGGGGAGAATGACCTCCCTCCACCTGCTGGTCACACTCTTCCTGATGCACCCCAGGATGCCATTGGCCTTCTTGGCCACAAGGGCACATTGCTGGCTCGTGGTCATCCTATTGTCCACCAGCACTCCTAGGTCTTTCTCCTCAGAGCTGCTCTCCAGCAGGTCACCCCCCAACCTGTCCTGGTGCAGGGGGTTATTCCTCCCCAGGTGCAGCACCCTACACTTGCCTTTGTTGAAGTTCATCAGGTTCCTCTCTGCCCAACTCTCCAGCCTGTCCAGGTCTCGCTGGATGGCGGCACAGCCCTCCATCGTGTCAACCACCCCTCCCAGTTTTGTATCGTCAGCGAACTTGCTGAGGGTATGTTCCATCCCTTCATCCAGGTCATTGATGAATATATTGAAGAGGACTGGACCCATCTTTAGAACTGGTTTCTGTCTCGACTCACAAGGCAGGGAACGTGCTTCCTGCCCAAGCGAACCTGCGCTGCAGGGCTCTTACTAAAGTGCTCACAGCACGCTACCAAGACTTAATAATATGACTTTAAAAAAGCCAATTCTCAAGTCCAGGGACAAAAAGAAAAACCCCAAATTGCATGTATTTAAGAAAAGAAGTGATTTGCTGTCAGTTCCCCCAGGACTGCAATTATAACCATAAGGAGTTTTAACCTGAAGCTCCCAATGACCCAACCCTCAGCTTTAGATAATAATTTTCGACCGCGAAGGGGTTAGTACTGCTGAAAATTAATTAAGTCACCAGGAAAGCTGATTGAGAGACACACTGACGAGAACGAGATAAATAACCAGAATGGTAAGAGATCCGGTAAAGCCGATCCTACACCCAGAAATGTCTAAACGCAGGTCCATAACCTCTGTCCCTGTGAGCACACACCACCTCCATCCACCGTGGTCCAACTCCTGTAGCTGCCTGCACAAACGCAGGGATGGACCACGCCACCGCCTGTGTGGACTCTAGCTGTTTATCCATGGATGCAGCTTCAGCAAATTCCCCAAAGTCAGCATTTGCATGCCCGCAGCAGCTTTTTCAAAGCCCAGCTCAGCGTTCCACCGGTTCCTCTCGCCGCTCTTCATTACCAGCCTCCAGCAAACCACGACAAATACAAAATTGTGCTCTTCGTCACGTGATTGCGACAGCATCAGCTCATCGCTGTGCTTGGCATAAACGTAGAATGATGCCACGTAGTCGGCTGAGTCCGTGGTATAAATTCAGGAATCATCCCGTGTCATATCTTACTTCTTAAGAATTTTTCAGTCCTACGTTCGAGAAGGTTCCCCCAACTTTCCTGCTTCTCAGCCGCCTACAACCTCTGACTGCGCTTTGAGAAGACTCCCCCACCTCTCTTCTTTCTCAAAGAATCACAGAATGGTAGGGGTTGGAAGGGACCTCTGGAGACCAACTAGTCTAACCCCTGCAAAAAGCAGGTCCACCCAGAGCAGGCTGCACAGGAACGTGTCCAGGAGGGTTTTGAATGTCTCCAGAGAAGAAGACTCTACCACCTCTCTGGGCAGCCTCTTCCAGGGCTCTGACACCCTCACAGGAAAGAAGTTCCTCCTCATGTTGAGATGGAACTTCTTATGTTCCAGTTTGTGCCTGTTACCTCTTGTCCTGTCACTGGACACCAAAGAAAAAAGACTGGTCCCATCCTCTTGACACCCACCCCTTCAGTACTGATAAGCATTCATAGAATGATAGAATCATAGACTGGTTTGGGTTGGAAGGGACCTTAAAGATCATCGAGTTCCAACCCCCGTGACATGGGCAGGGATACCTCCCACCAGACCCGGTTGCTCAAAGCCCCATCCAGCCTGGTCTTGTAAGATCATTGATCAGATCCCCCCTCAGTCTTCTCTTCTCCAGACTCAAAAGACACAAGTCCCTCAGCCTCTCCTCATCAGAGAGATGTTCTCATCCCCTAATCATCTTTGTAGCCCTTTGCTGTACCCTCTCCAGTAGTTCCCTGTCCTTCTTGAACTGGGGAGCCCAGAACTGGACCCAGTGCTCCAGATGGGGCCTCACCAGGGCAGAGAAGAGGGGGAGGATGACCTCCTTCTACCTGCTGGCCACACTCTCTCAGCTGCCTACAACTCCTGGCTGAGCTTTAGTATCATAGAATCATAGAATGATTAGAGTTGGAAGGGACCTTAAAGATCCTCGAGTTCCAACCCCCCTGCCATGGGCAGGGACACCTCCACTAGTCCAGGTTGCTCAAAGCCCCATCTAGCCTGGCCTTAAACACTTCCAGGGATGGGGCATCCATAGAAAACAGAAAGGATAGACAGATATTGAACTGTCTGAAAAGGCTCTGAATAAAAGTTTTCTTGTTGAAAAGGTCAAGTTTTCATAAGAAAAATATAGATATTTTGAGGAAGACATTATTATCCTTGCTCAAAGACAAAGATATGTTGAATCTCGCTCCTCCAGAAAGGACCGTCACTTCCCAGCAATGACATGGTTCTGCAGGTCCTCTCCCACCATAGCATGGTTCAGGAGGACAGATATTTCCCCAAGCTCTCCAGAATGGATTAGATGGATGAATGGATCAGGACTTTGACCACTTGTCCCAAATCTCCCAGAGCCCATCCTCCACTTCTGGCACAACCAATGCTCATGTGTGCAGAAGTAGAGCAACTCCAAGAGGAGAGACGAGGACAGAGACTGACTAAAACATGCAGAAGAGGTCCCTGCTCTGAGTTCAAGGAATGGACCTAAACCTAAATCAAAAGCAAATTCATGGAATCATAGAATTGTCTGGGTTGGAAGGGACCTTTCAGATCATCGAGTCCAACCATCAACCCAACAATGACAAAAACCACCACTAACCCATGTCCCTCAGCACCACGTCTGCCCAGCTTTTAAATACCTCCAGGGATGGTGACTCCACTACTGCCCTGGGAAGCCTGGTCCAAGGCTTGACAACCCTCTCGGTGAAGAAATTTTTCCTGATATCCATCCTAAACCTCCCCTGGTGCAACTTGAGGCCGTTTCCTCTTGTCCTATCACCTGTTCCTTGGGAGAAGAGACCGACCCCCCATGGCTACACCCTCCTTTCAGGGAGTTGTAGAGAGCGAGAAGGTCTCCCCTCAGCCTCCTTTTCTCCAGGCTGAACACCTCCAGCTCCCTCAGCCGCTCCTCACAAGACTTGTGCTCCAGACCCCTCACCAGCTCCGTTGCCCTTCTCTGGACACGCTCCAGCACCTCAATGTCCTTCTTGTGGTGAGAGGCCCAGAACTGGACACAGCACTCAAGGTGGGGCTTCACCATGCCCAGTACAGGGGGATGGTCACCTTCTGAGTCCTGCTCACTGTGCTATTCCTGATACAGGCCAGGATGCTCTTGGCCTTCTTGGCCACCAATTCTTAAAGTCTTTGCAGGGAGGAAGGAAACTCTCCATTTAGCCCAGCTGATGGCTCCCACAGAAAGCAGCTGAACTCAAGATCACCATTTAACACCATCTCTGTGGTATCCACTCACATATCAACTTCTAATGAAGACTCGCCAAAAAATAATTACACACACCTCTTAATTTCTCAAAATTAAAATACTCCAAGACTTCAAATAAAGAAAAAACCCTAATTTCCTTTGAACTAAACCAGCTGACTAGGGGCTTCTTTCCCAATATTAAGGCACTCGACACACCTCAACAGATGTCTTGAGGCAGAGGAACAGCTACAGCCCTCAGCAGCCAAGTCACACATTATGCGTGAATTAATTAGAACTCTGAGGTGTCCTTCATAATTGACATGCACTCACACCCTACATGTAGACACACACACAAAGCACGTCATTAAGAAGATGCCTCCCATAAACAGCAAGCAAAGGACATGACTTCAGCACGTCGCTACCAGATATACCTTGGTTGATTGCCTGAACTGGCTGCTTCTCCCGCGGCTGCCAGACCTGGATCCAGACCCACGCCTGGAGCCTGATCCCGGCCGGGATCCTGCGCTCCCACTGCTGCTGTGATCCCACTCTTCCTGGAAACAACAAACAGCTCACTTTAGTCAAAGGCAACGCTGTTCCGCACCCACAAAAACCACTGATTCGGTGATCCAGGAGAGCTCCAGCTCCCAGACTACACATGCAAGCACCTACAAAACCATGGCCACGCCCAACACCCTGGTTTTGGGGCTTTCTTGGAGCCCTTCAACATGTTCTATTTACACATTGCAAAGGGATGACACTGTGAGAGGCTTCAAGAAAGGTAAGATTTGGCTCTAGTGCTCTAGTCTATATGCATGGGGAAAAATACTTACCTCCTCTGTCTTCACGAGGATAATTATGCATATTCAGGAATGCCACATTCTCTAAAACTGCTTAAGGGCACTTGGACAATGCCCTTAACAATGCACTTCAACTTTTCATCAGCCCTGAATTGGTCAGGCAGTTGGACTAGATGATCGTTGTAGGCCCCTTCCAACTGAAACAGTTCTATTCTATTCTATTCTATTCTATTCTACTCTATTCTATTCTACTCTATTCTATTCTACTCTATTCTATTCTATGCCCCATCCCTGGAGGGGTTCAAGGCCAGGTTGGACGGGGCTTTGAGCAACCTGGTCTGGTGGGACGTGTCCCTGCCCTTGGCAGGGGGTTGGAACTAGATGACCTTTAAGGTCCCTTCCAATCCAAACCACTCTATAATTCTATTCCATTCTATTCCCTTAATTCCCCTCCCAAGGCCAAATCAACTTCTCGGTCAGTTTTTCCCTCTGCTTAGCCCACTGTTGGGAGTCCAGCTACTCACATACCAGAAAACACTTGGAGTTCACCAGGAGACACATTTCACAAATAACTATTTTCACCTTTTAAGGTGCTGTGCCCAATTATTCTCCTTTATTTTCCTAACACTTCTGTTCCACTGTCAAGCAACCCACAGGTTCCTTGTTCAGCTGGCAGCCCTCAGGGCAAGATGAGTCATCTGAAAACCAGAAAAACTCACCCAACCAGTCCTATCTACCCAAACATCCCACAAGGTGCTTGGGGAGAAAGGTGGATATTGTCAGGGTAATTGCTCCAAAAGGTTTGCTTAGAGGCTTGGGAAAGACCTTTGAAGTGACCTAAAATGATTTTAAAAAACACTAGATCTCAGAGTGCAGAATATTCACCTCTTTCAATACTCTGAAAATCTGGGAAATATAAAGGGGAGCTTCAGGTCTGGTGTTGAGATGACACTTAAGGAGGGCTTCTCATGTCTCAGGTATCCTTGTGGGGCTACGTGAGGACCTGAGGACACTGCCATGGACTAAGACAAGGGCAGAGCCACCTTGGCCAAAAGGACTCAGCAGCAAAGCAGACAACAGCCAAGTCCAGGTCGCTAATTTGGGGGCACAGACCAGGCCTCACCTCCACCCCTGCCACCTGGGTTGGATGGGGCATGGAGACAGCTGCCCAGCAGACCCTAAGGTGATGCTACCTGGTGGTCCAGCATGGACCTTAGCACATGTGAAACATGAAAGTATTTACTTAACACAAGGGACTAAAAGCAAAATGCATCAGTACTGGTTTCTGCCTTTCTCCAGCTGCATGTTCTCCATCTTCAAACCCAGCAAGGCTCAAGCAAGCTCAAATATATTGTGGTTGCTGTAGCCTAAAATCATATTGACTTCAAAAAAGGACGTCAACTGGTCTTCAAGTTGTATATAGATGAAATTTGAGAGGTTGTGATTATTCCCATCACACGTTACAACCGCAGAAAGCAGCTTCTTCCCTCCTCATCACACTGTGACCTGAATTTTCCAATGGCTGAGAAAAACTGAGTGGCACAAAGTTTAGGGATTTGTTAAATTGGTGTGAAGAGAAACGAAATTTCATCGATGCTCCTTGGTAGACATGGGCAGGTGGCCACTTTGGGAAGCCTTGGGGAAGAGGCAAGTCTTGCAGGCATCCTGAGAAATCTTCATTTGACGTAGGAAAGATGGGCACCAACTGAAAAAGCGGTTGGGAGAAAGGAACCTTCAAAGGATTAATTACCAGTTGACTGTATCCTACACACTGAACATCTTGTTCATCCACATATGAAAATTTTTTCCCAAACACTACAGTGGGACCAAGTCATGCACTCTTCACTTTAAAAGAGACATTGAAAATAAACATCATCCCTTGGTTAAATTTGGTTGACCCAACTCTTGGTCATCGTTGCCTGTGGACAACCTGAGGTTATGCTAATTCCAGAAACGTGGCTGGCCACAACAAAACCCTTGTGAGAAACAGGGAGATTGGTACCATCATCAATGTCCAAACTCACCGAGACAAACCAGCAGATACGGCATGAACCAGCTAGCTAAAAATCACAGATACTCTTTTACTAGATCATAGAATGGTTTGGAAGGGACCTTAAGGATCATCCAGTTCCAACCGCCTGTCCTGGGCAGGGACACCTCCCACCAGACCAGGTTGCTCAAAGCCACCAGGGATGGGGCATCCACAGCTTCTCTGGGCAACCTGGGCCAGTGTCTTATCACCCTTACAGGAAAGATTAACTTGTCTCCTGGCTCTAACTCATGGCCTGAGGTCTCTTTTCTGTTCATGTTCCTTATCTTTATCACACCCTATTAATAAATATTTATATTTAAAACCAAATTATTTTAAAAATAAAATACGTTGAACCAAAAATTGTTGAAACTTCTGTTGAAGCTGAAACAGTTCAACCGAGTATGGACTAAATTCACTGACGTTCAAACTCACCAGCACAGTCAAGCTCAATATTTTACCTGAATTTCGGACTAATTGCCAAAGATGAACAACTTTTTACTGCTACCTTACTGAGGGGACTTCTCCGGAACTGAAATAGATCTACTAGAAACTCTCCAAGATGTTTCTGGTGGCTTTGTGTCCTCTAATAAAGCCCTTTTGTGCAAAAACGAACCCTCTCTGAAGACCCCCTTCCTGCAAGAGCAGGGAAGTTCACACCAAACTCATGGGTGATGATCGATGGCTGAGAATATGCAGGTAATGATCACTCCTTAATAAACAACCACCGAGCAACAAAAACTCTCCACCAGCATCATCACAAAAAACATTAAAACCTGATCCCAAATTCATACAGGTAGCTGGATCTCAGCAGAAAGCTGAGGTTTTGTGGTGGTGGGACACGGCGCTGCTCACCCTCCATCCCACAGCATGGCCACCTACATGTCTCCCCCATGGTGGTCTTCTGAAATTAATTCAACATGTTGCAGGAACAGATTTGTCCACAGCTTTACAAAAGCTGAACAAACAGTTGTAATGGCATGAAGTTCTCCATCCCTTGCCCTTGTCTCCTGTCAACCCAATCCCCCATCATCTAGATCCATTACTCAAAAGACCAATACTCTCCTAGTCTCTCCCAACATCCCAAACCATCCTTGAACTCTTCTTCCCAGCTCTTATTTAGGCTCCTCCACCTACCATTCATGGTCGACCCTCACCAGCAGGAGATGGGACCTCTGAGCCACACTTTGAGGCTTGGAGGAAAATGTCACCTCCTCCGGAGATTCATTCCCAGCCACTGCTTTCATCCCTGACAATCCTTCTGGCCACCAAAGCTCTACACCCTCTTGGGAACAGCAAGGCTTGTGCGCATTAACGCTGCCAGCCACCCTCCTTCGGAAACTAGCTGTCAAATCTAACATTTGCATTTTAATTAGCGATAATCATATGTTTCACTTACACTGCAATTTTCACCTTCGCAGCCAGCTCTTTGAGGCATGAACTAATTAATCCCGCTCCCTTTGCCAGCTTCAAGAGTTAATATTTTCTGCTGCTTCAGTGCAAGTTTGAAAATCCCATTTGCAGAAAAAGGAGATAACTCGCCAGAATCACAAAATGGTTCAGGTTGGAAGGGACCTTAAGGATCATCGAGTTCCAACCCTCTGTCACGGGCAGGGACACCTCCCACCAGACCAGGTTGATCAAAGCCCCCTCCAACCTGGCCTTGAACACCTCCAGGGATGGGGCAGCCACAGCTTCTCTGGGCAACCTGGGCCAGGCTCTCACCACCCTCACAGCAAAGAAGTTCTTCCCCAGATCTCATCTCAATCTCCCCTCTTTCAGTTTAAAACCCTTCCCCCTCCTTCTATGGCTCCCCTCCCTGATCAAGAGTCCCTCCCCAGCTTTCCTGGAGCCCCTTGAGGGACTGGAAGGGGCTCTAAGGTCTCCCTGGAGCCTTCTCTTCTCCAAGCTGAACCCCCCCAACTCTCTCCGAGCTGAACCCCCCAACTCTGGTTGCCCTCAGTGACTATAAGTATGGGTGAAGTTGGCTATGTTGGTAGAGGTGTAGACCAACCATGTCAATACCACAAGCTTTAAGCGGCCCAAAGACACCAGTGGTCGCTTGATGGGATTCATGTTCAATTTTATGTAAAAATCTCAATATTCGGTGTACAGTCTAGGGTGGGCCAGAGAAAAAGGAAAAACAACAGAAAGCTAGAGGACTTCTCAGGACACAAAAGCCTCTCTGATTTCCACCAGCATTAACAATGGTCTCACCACTGCACCTACAAGGAGCTCCCTAGGCCAAGTTGTGGAGTTTCCTTCAAATTACTCCCAAATTTTGAGTGTTAAATCCTGGTCAGAACAGGAGAAGGTCCTTTTGGAGGTTTTTGTTCTCTGCAGGAGAGGTTTTCACACACCCACTTTGTGCTGCAGCTAAATCTTCCAGTTATGCAGAATTTTGACACGGGATTCCAAGTATCTCCATGCTCTTCTAGATCTATTCAAGAACAAGCACTTCAATTTTTCTATGGAAAAATCAGGATTTAATTATTTTAATAATTTAAAATGCACCTTTTAAGAAAAAAACATATGCATTTTAGGAGGGATAAATGTCCAGCTTCTTTCTTCACAATGTATTGCATAAAGCTATGAAAAAAACAGAAAACTTACCCTTGGAACTAGATGACCTTTAAGGTCCCTTCCAACTCTAACAATTCTATGATTCTATTAAAATATCATGCAGAAAAACAAATAACTTTAGCTCTGCTCCTTCCCTCCCCAGGTCCATGTCCACCTTCCCCAGCCCTCTCCAATCTGGTACAGTACCTGCTCAGTGCTTTGGTAAAGGCACAGCTGAAGGGTCACCAAACATTACTTGGAGCTCTTCTCCCACCCCAGGAAAAGTAAGGTTCCACCTATGCCTGGGCCACAATACAGGACCAAAGGACCTGATGGGCCTGGAAGCTGGAGGTTAAGCCCATGAGATCTTTCTGGACTTCCCAGGAAAAGGCCAAGGCTGTGTGGTTGTGTTCCTCCTGGACAACATCAGAAGAAACCTGTGAGCCAAGGATGTGCTAGACAGTTCGTTTACACATAAGGATGAAGACGAAGAACACTGAGAGCACTCAAAATGACACTGAGAACTTCAGTTGTGCCATAGAAACCCAGCAGCAAGCCCCTGCCCAGGCCTTGAAGGAAAGGGCTTACGTCATCCCTTTCCTGCCAAGAACTTGTTGACTTATTCAACCAAGTCTGGAAGAAGAATGGAGACCTCAAAGGTAACTTGGCTACCTCAAGTTTCACAAAACTGGAGCGTGGGAAGCTCTCCTTTCAGTGGACAGACTGGCATCACAATGTTCTCTCCACACAAATGGAAACTGATGGTGATGAGACCTCCTCCCATGTGAGTCACTAGTGACACCAGGCCTAGAAGACACCTTCCTCCATCCTCAGTAAACAGCAGCAGTTCTTCTAAATCAGGCAGCAAAGCAGTGAAGCATTTCGCTCCCAGGTCTTCAGACCCTCAAGAGGTGGCTGCTTCACAAGGGGTGCTGCTTCTTCATGAGGCGTATCCCAAACAGAAGTCCCAGAGAAAGTTAAACCCATACATTAGCTAAAGGACTTGATTTCTTTCCCAGCAGTTCTCTCCAACCACAACTGAACAGGGCTGCATTCACTACACGGAGGGAGTGTCACCCAGCAATTACAGGCAGAAAACCATTAAGCAACTGGTATTTTCAGAGTTGGTCTTTGATCATGGGCAGGTCACCTCAGTTAAAGATTTAAGTTCTTCCTCCATCAGGTAGGGCTACACCAACCTGTATTCACTGGCAAAGCCTCAAAGTAACTCCCTCTCTTTTGCTTTCTCTTTTGGAAATGAGACAACGGTGACTGTAGCATCTGCCAGCACCCATTCGTCCCGACAGGTCTTCAGCGTGGTGGCCAACCTCAACCAAATTCAGTGTAGAAACCATGACACAAGTGGGTTGGTGAGATGGAAAACCCCAACTTGCCCCCAGGATCATCCCTCGCCTTTTGCTGAGCAAGAAAAATCACTGCGCTTCAGATCCAGACCCAAGGACGGGCAACTGAAGCCAGACACGGGTTGTCTAATCAGCATGGGGAAACGAATTACACCTTTAGTGGAGACATCCTTCCGGTCTCTTCTCAAGCAGTGTCCACCCACTCTCCAGCACTGATCTGGTCAGCCAAGGATTTGGGCATTACACGCTGCCTGCTGATGTCAGCGGATTTAAGCTGGTAAGCGGACAACTTCACCGCCAACTCAAGAAGTCTACATGACGGTCACAGGAGCCTGAGTCCAACTCTGGCCCTAGTGACGTGGCCACCACCTCAGACCATGATCCTTTCCCGTCGCCCTCCACAGCATCCATTGGGGAGGATTTCCTTGTGTTTGACCCCAGGGGGTCCAATAGCAGTGATGCCAGCAAAAAAAAATTCTCTGGAACGGCAAGAGAAATCTGCACTAATGCTCTGTTTTTGGCGCTTTCTGTAAAATTCAGGTTTATTGCGCTTTGAAATCTGCTCTTCTCCAAGAGACAGCCTTTACACGTCGCCCCATCCCTACGTTGCCTTTGCTTTGGCAACGTACCAGCTTTTCCAGCCATGACTTCAAAGGGTTGGAAGCCTAGTGCTCAGCATCAGAGAGGGGTTTGAGGTTCAGGTGAGAAACATGAAAGCAGGACCTGAGAGTTTTGAGTGGATCTGCTCTGATCCCACCCCACTCACAGCAGTCATAGAATCATGGGATGGTTTGGCTTGGAAGGGACCTTAAAGATCATCAAGTTCCAACCTCCCTGCTATGGGCACGGACACCTCCCACTAGATCAGGTTGCTCAAAGCCCTGTGCAGCCCGATCTTGAGTCAAAGACACCTGCCCAGATGCAGGCAGGTCAGATGTCCTCTGCCTACAGCCTGAGTTCACACAACCAGAAGCATCTCCTGCCTGGGAACATTTTGGCACTAGCACAGCACTGTGGTTCTTTGAGTCATGGAGACGCAGAACATAGTTTCAGGTGATATTAGCTTTGATTTTGTGGGAACTTCTCACGGTTTCCTCACCAGCAAGGCTTGGGTTCAGACATCCTTTGGCAGGAGGTGCCAGGCTTGGTGACAATGGCACACCCTCCCTGCAAAGGCCCCTATATCTCCACGATGTTGAACAGCATGGGACACTCGACATCTTACACTGTTAACTTGCCAGTGCAGCCCTTGGGATGCTCTTGACCCTGGCCATCTAGTCCTCTCCAATCATTGCCCAAGAGTGGAAACCCACCACAGGTGTACTGCTGTTTCTACTAGCTTAATGGGAAGGCAAACCAAGTCATCTCCTCCACCACCAGCTCCTCGTGGATGACAGCAGAAGGGTGGTACTACCAGGGTGTAGGAAAATCCAGATGCGATCCACACACCCTCCCTGCTCCTTCAGTGCTCAGGAGATAAGGCAACATGACCATCAACTGGAGAAACATCTGAGGTCCCAACCATGCAACAGGCACAAGAAAAATATGTGCTTCTTGGAGGAGATCCAGAGGAGGCCATGGAGATGCTACGAGGGCTGGAGCCCCTCTGCTGTGAGGACAGGCTGAGAGAGTTGGGATTGTTCAGCCTGGAGAAGAGAAGGCTCCAGGGAGACCTTAGAGCCCCTTCCGGTACCTGAAGGGGGCCTACAAGAGATGGGGAGGGACTCTCGATCAGGGAGGGGAGCCATAGGACGAGGGGGAACGATTTCAAACTGAAAGAGGAGAGATTGAGATGAGATCTGGGGAAGAACTTCTTTGCTGTGAGGGTGGTGAGACCCTGGCCCAGGTTGCCCAGAGAAGCTGTGGCTGCCCCATCCCTGGAGGGGTTCAAGGCCAGGCTGGAGGGGGCTTTGAGCAACCTGGTCTGGTGGGAGGTGTCCCTGCCCAGGGCAGGGGGTTGGAACTGGATGGTCTTTAAGGTCCCTTCCAACCCAAACCATTCTATGATTCCAAGTCCCTGATGCAGCCGGTGGGACATGGACACACACGCAAATAAGCAGTCAAATCAATTGCAGTCCCATTTGCTGCCAACAACGCAGGCTTTTGCTTGGTGACGATGGGTAACAGCCAGCCACCACGGGGGAAGGGATGGACTTGGCCAGGAAGAAGGATTTTCAACTCGCTCTCCCCCACCGCCTGGAGAAATAGGACAAACCCGCACAGTCACTCTGGATTTTTTTAATGCCCTTTCCATAAGGGGAGCTTGGGATGGAGCTTCTGCCAGGCCTTTAGTGTACCAAGAGCTCCGCTGGCTCTCGAAACACGTACCATACCAGAAGTCTCTCACTTAATGAATTGCTCTTAGAAATATATCAAAGAGCTTCCTACTTCCAACAGCCTCACAAGGGGAATGCAAATAAAGTATTATATAAAATCTTCCCACTGGGTCTTTTGAGAAAAAAAATAAATAAATTAAATCCAAACATAGAAAGATTTAAAATGATTCCATTATCGAAATTCTCCTCATTTATAGAGGCAATAAGGTGCTCAGATAGTATCTTGTGTACGTCGATGGAGTGGTCTTCACACACCAGAGGCTCAGCCGGTGCTAGAAGACCTTCTGGGGGGTATCGCTCAAATGCAGGGGGGGCTTAACGGGGCACGGCAGCGAACAAAAGCGTTCGCGGTAGGAAACAAGGAGAATTATAGATGAGCTCAATGTAATTAGGAGGCCGGGATTTTTCTCAGAGCACCAGGAGTTCAGGAAATGTGTCCCACGAGACCCTCCACATCTTCTCACAGCCACGTGCCCAGAGAATTGGCAAAACCAGAGTAAAAGGTTTCCAGGAGAAATCTCCATTTTTTTTTTTCTCCGTCATCTGGGATGCGCAGTGCCATCCTACAGGCACTGACCCCCATACAGTCTCCCACAGCTGCTAATTGCAGATGTCTCATCAAGGAGTGTAAGAGCAGGGCAAGTACAGGGTGGTCTTTCCCAGAGATACCCGGCAACGTCGGAAAAACAGCAATTCAGGAATTTCCTGGACAGCAGGTTGCATAAAGACACCTTATATTTACCCTTAAATTTACACTATCCAGGAATCGCTCTCAGCCCCACACTTATACGACGTCTTGTGGATGCTTACATACACACATATTATATATAAATGCCTATATAAACACATAATACACCTATTAAAAAAAAAAAAAAATCTTTATTTTTTTTTGGCTGGATCCTACAGCCAAGAACTTCAAAGGCATCAGGTACTTGGGAATGCAGAGGGGGATTTTCAGGTGTGGGAAAGTCAGCTTCAATCTGGGCTCCCCTACAACCTTGAAGAAACCAATTATTTTTGAAAAGGTGGCCCTGAACTACTCTGCCTTCGCAGAAAAGGAACCAGATGCCGAATATATTTTCCAGGACTAACCTGGAATTTCCATAGAAATGCCCTTTCTGATTTTGAGGTTCGAACTGCGTGAGGCGTATCATGGTGACTGATACATAAACTACATTTTCACGGTAGCTGAAGTCAGCAGAAATCTCACATCCAAGCATTTTTCAATTCCACAACCAGCAAGGCAGAAATCTCAGCTGGAAATAAAACAGGAGAAACAGGAATTCGATTTTTCCAACCAAACCCCTCAAAATCCATACAAAATTGCACCAAAAATAAAACCCAACCCCCGGCAACATCCCTTGGGAAATAATTAGCCGGCTTTTTCCTTAGCAGGTTTGAAGAGGGGATTGATAATTTACAGGCAAGACAAACACCTTATTTATTTATTTATTTATTAATTAATGTTTAAAGCTACTAGTGAAAAATCAACAGCCAGAAACGGTAATAAACTGAGCCCCTAATTCTCACCAGCAGCGTTTCACTCATATATCAGTAAAAGCAAGAGAAACGCTTGCTTGGACAGAAGAACAATAGCTCGCAGCTCCTCTTTGGTGCCAAGGAAAATTTGTTACTCGCTGTTAAAGGAAGCCCAACACGGAGAGGGATAATTATTAGCTCGGCTGCAGGCTGGGAGAGAGCCCAAACGCAGGGAAAACAGCTTTGGGCATCGGCGAATGTTATTTGTACATAGAAAACAAGCTCCGTGCTGGTGGAGATCAAACAGGTTTAATTCCCAGGGAAAAAACAAAAAAAAAAAACCAAGAAAAAAACCCCTGTAAATTGAAACAAAAGAGAACACGGCACCAGGCAGATGGAAGATGTCAGGGCTGCGCTGATTTGAGTCGGGAAAGCATCACTCATGTGTGATTCCTCCATCCTCCCGTGATACCCACCAGAGACATCAGCTGAGCCCTTGGGGGAAGAGCCAGGGACCTTCTGCCCCAAAGAAAAAGGATCTGGTCCTGCTAAAAACCCCAAGCGACCCAAGGAGGCTCGATGGAAACGTCCAGCCTCCCAGTTGAATTTCAAGCAGCTGTGATGGTGGTGGGATGGAGCCCAGCCGGGGTTTTGCTGTTGAATATTTCAGAGCAGATCAAAGCTATCATAAATTAAATCCACAATGCCGTCTGCTACCTTCAGAGGTTCATCTGAAGGAGCGCCTCCCTACACCACCTTCCTACACAACAAGACCTTGCCTTTGTTCTGTGCTGGTGTTTGTATAGATGGTCCCAGCATCCTTACAAATACACACTGCTCAGATGGGCACGGCCTCTTGGACCACCCTACAAGGGGCTCCCAGACTTCTCATGGATCCCACACGTGGGACTGAAGCCTGGAGGACCTCAAGCAGCGCAAGAGCACCAAAACCACCAGCCTGAAGCCCCTTCTCCAGGTGGGACATCCATCAGCCCCAGTAACTGCTAATGCCACTTCGGTCTCATAACTCCTTGAGCAACTGCTGCTCTTACAAACTTGATGGTCCCATGGTGGCACAGCAGCTCCTCAACCAGGTGAGAACAGTCAAACCCATGTCTCTGTCCTTGCCAACCCTCTCCCATGCCAGTGTTCACACAGAGGAGGGACAGCCACCTCCAACAATGCCAGCAGCGCTTGGTAAATACACTTCATTGGTGCTCACACCACAGACAACCACCAAAACCGACTCACACCTGGCTTCTGTCATTGCAAACCCAACACAGGCTCTCAGCATGTGCAATTTTGGTTCTTCTCCCACTTCTCCTCTTCCCTGCAACACCATCCTCGTGCTGCAGCACAAAACCATGAAGCGCAGCTACACAAAGCTCCCTCATCCCAGCTACATCCCATACTTCCAAAGTCAGCTTTGATGCTCCAAATAGGTGGCAATAAGAAGTTCTTCAGGAATAAATTGGACACTCCACATTCCCTCCCCTTCCCTCCCGCCTTTATCGCAGGTCGGGATGTTGCGCATCTCCCATGGTTTTGGCGGGAGTGAGCTTTCAGATGCTGAGAAGAGGGAGAGGGCATCTCCCCTTCCATGGGAGAGGAAAGCTGGCAGCACGGGCGGGCTCCACGCTGCCAGATGAGGCAGAACAAGAAGAAAAGCAAAAGTTTGTTGAGGAAGAGCTAAACGCAACCCCTACCTGATTGTGTTCGTGAGACGACGAGCCCTTCCCTCGGGATGGGGAACAGCTGCCGTCAAGCTGCTCGCTACAATCCGCCGTCCACTGTAAAAAGGATAAAAAAAAAAAAAAAAAAGGGGATTGTGTAAAATAATAGCCAGGCTGGGAAAAAAACGCTGTGTCAGTCCACAGCACGCAGCAAACACCCTCCGGCTGTGGGCATCGCTGTACACGTGCCGCCTCCCCCTTATCGAGGATGATCCCAAAGGCTTTGGCTCGGAAATGCTCCACCCGCCGACACTGAGCAGAGGGAAGATGCGGGAACAATTGCAGGAAGGCACCTGAAATGATGCTTTGCCATAAAAACCACCCCCAGTATTTCCTTGCAGACTCCAGCGGTGTTCGGTATCCCAGGCGTGTGGCAGGCAGCAGGACAGCTTGACTTGATTACACTTTTCCATGGAAAGTTGGGAATTTTCTGCTTTTCCCAACTCTGTTTGCTTCAGGGACAGATATGAGTCCTGAGCTGCCAAAAATCTGTGGTTTTATTTTAAACCAAGCAGAAAACAGAGCTCAAAGCTGCAGGTTTGGCCGTTGCCATATGTTGCAGCTGTGAAACGCAGCCTGGATGGCAGCCCCACTGTCACACCAGCTTCTCCCCATGGTGAAGGACGTGGGCACTGGGGGACCTCCCAGTAACAGAGGGAGGACGGCAGGGTAGCAGAGGCCAGAGCAGAGCAGCTCTGGAATATGACCTGCTGGTTCCCCCAAGGTTTGACAGCAAGGTGTATCCACCAAAATAATTCAATTTGGGGTCTTTTCCCCCCAATGAAATGAAGGGTTGCATCGTAGTGGGGAAAAAAATAAAATAAAAATAATCAAGCAAACAAACATAAATGATAATCCTAAAGTCATTTTGTTGTCCCTCCCCCAAAGTTGAGACTGAACCTTGGTGACCTGTTCCATTTTTGAGGTCTTTCATCCCGGAAGCATCTGGCTGCTCCAGAAATCCCTTGGATGCCATCACCAAGGCTGATGCCCCAACAAAACATACAAACAGCAACTACCTGAGACCTTCTTGACCTTCCTCACAAATAAGAGGAAGAGCCACCACTAGAACTGCTCACCATCCCTGCACAGCTCTGCCCTCACGGGAGAGCCCATGGTAGCTCAACCAGATGGAAAACAGCAGCCTCACCTTTAATGAGCTCTTTAACGAGCTGCCCATCGCTCTCCTGCCACCTCTGCTGACCTACCTGGAGAAGCTCATGATGCTACCACCCTCGAGAGCCTTCTGCTAGACCTATGCATATCTCCTTTAACAATTTTGAGTGCAACCACGTGCCTGGAAAGTTCTCTCAAGCTACAGCTCACCCATTATTATGTCCACAGCTGAAAGAAAACGGCATTTTCCCTGTGACTTTCCTCTTTTTTTTCTGGTGGGAGCAAGGCTGGAGACACTCCCACGATGGAAATGTCCACACTCTGGGATTCTCTAGACTGGAGATGGATTCAGCTCCCCTGCAAGTGGTGTGGAGCATGGAGGAGCGTACAATGTGCCCGCCCTTCCTTCCCCCTGCAAGAACAGCAGTTATTTGGGGCTGTTCTAGGGGAGGTGCCCCTGCCCATGGCAGGGGGGTTGGAACTCGATGATCTTTAAGGTCCCTTCCAACTCTAACCATTCTATGATTCTACGATATGGTACCTTCCGAGCATCTCACACACGTGGGTGAGAGGATTTATCCTCTCTCAGGCAGGGAAAACATTATTACAGCCACAAGGAAACGAACTGCAGAGAGATTAAGGAACTTGCCCAGCACTAAAGATTAAGTTGCTGGCAAAACCTTGCAGTTAAAACCAATTTTCTTAGTCTCAGTCCAGTGCCTTCCCCCTAAACCCACCCTTTTTCCTCCAGCTCTCATTAAGAGGGAACACGTCACCTTCCATCAGGCTGGCTTCCACCAGGGTTACTCCAGCGAGCTGCAGGATGTGTGCATGTTTATTCCTTGCTTTGATAAGAATTGATCAGGAAGAGAAAATCAGAAAGAAAAATTCCTGATTATTTCTTATAAAAATCTCACAGAATGGTTTGGGTTGGAAGGGACCTTAAAGATCATCCAGTTCCAAACCCCCCTGCCATGGGCAGGGACACCTCCCACCAGACCAGGTTGATCAAAGCCCCCTCCAACCTGGCCTTGAACCCCTCCAGGGATGGGGCAGCCACAGCTTCTCTGGGCAACCTGGGCCAGGGTCTCACCACCCTCACAGCAAAGAATTTCTTCCCCAGATCTCATCTCAATCTCCAGTTTAAAATGAAGGTATGAAGCGGGAAAACTAGTATCTTTGGGAGACAACAGATAATTCCTTCCTAACGCATCCCTGAAGACATGGCTCCATAAAAGCAGGTGACCTATGAAAAAGCCCATCCTCACTTCTTGTCCCATATTTAGCCCTAAAAACATGAAACACTGCATTTTGCTGGAGTTTCAGAGAGAAATCCTTATTAAACTTATACACCGATGGTCTGGGATACAACCACATTTAGTTGCTTAATTTGAGACGCCACTAAAAGGGGTCTAATTAAAAGATTCAACATTCAGGTCTTCTGTTATTATTAATTTTTCTTTTAAAATAAAATCTGACCGTCTTTAAAGGCAGCGTTCCCAGAACTGACGTTAAAAACCCAGCAGGTCCTTTTTTTTTTTTTTTTTTTCCAGGGTAGGCCAGGGATGAGGAAAGCTAAAATCCCATTTCCACAACTGGAAGATGGATTTGGTTGTTGCAACTAAGGATCTTAATGCAAAAATTGTACACGGGGCTGCCACCAGAATTAGCAGCTTTTGTCCTGAGGATGGGCAGAGGCGTGGACAGGCTCCAAGTGGTTGTAAAACTTTGACTCATAATTTATTTCTAATTCAATAGTATTTCTAAACTTGGCACGTTAAATAAAGCAGCACTTGCTGGTTTCACCTGAAGCCCCTCCAAAGCGTCACTTCAAATACAGCCATTTTCCAGCCTTAGGTTAAAAAAAAAATGCACTATAAAGTACTTTAAATCACTTGATTTTTAAATTTAGTTTCTCCCACTTCTAACAGCTTTAATCCTCAAATTGTAAAACACCTCTTCAGCAAAATCTGTTCTTAAAAAGATTCCTTTGATTGGTAATTTCTTTACACTGAGCTAATGTATGAAGGGTGCAAAGCTCTGGATTGGATCCTCAGCTCCAGCAAACCTGCACAGCTCAGATAAATCAGATAAAACCAGCTGATATCAGGTAAGGATGGGATCCTTCATATATAGAATCACAGAACAGTTTGGGTTGGAAGGAACCTTAAAGACCATCCAGTTCCAACCCCCTGCCATGGGCAGGGACACCTCCCACTAGACCAGGTTGCTCAAAGCCCCCTCCAACCTGGCCTTGAACCCCTCCAGGGATGGGGCAACCACAGCTTCTCTGGGCAACCTGGGCCAGGGTCTCACCACCCTCACAGCAAAGAATTTCTTCCTTATGTCCAGTCTAAATCTGCTCTTTTTCAGTTTAAAACCATTGCCCCTTGTCCTGTCACTCCAGGCCTTGGTAAAAAGTCTGCCCCCATCTTTCTTCTAAGCCCCCTTTGTATCCTGAAAGACTGCAATAAGGTCTCCCTGGAGCCTTCTCTTCTCCAGGCTGAACAACCTCAACTCTCTCAGCCTTCATAGCAGAGGTTCTCCAGCCCTCTGACCATTTCTATGGCCCCCTCTGGACCCTCTCCAACAGGTCCCTGTCTTTCTTGATTGAAGTTGCACACAGTACTCCAGGTGGGGTCTCTGGGAGTGGAGAAGAACCACCTTCCTTGACGTGCTGGCCACGCTTCCTGTGATACAACCCAGGATACACTTGGCTTTCTGGGCTGCAAGCGCACACTGCCAGCTCATGCCTAATTTGTCACCCACCGGTGTCCCCAGGTCCTTTTTTGCGGGGCTGCTCTCAACTCATCCATCCCCAAGTCTGCAATGCTACGGGGGATTTCCCCAACCCAGGTGTAGGACCTTGCACTTGGCCTTGTTGAACTTCATGAGGTTCACATGGGAGAGCAAACTCCTTTCTGCTGGACTTGGGGACATTGGCTTTTGCACGCTGAGGTGCATGGGGTAGGGGATGGGAGAAGGTGGCACCTCTGGAACCCGCCCTCGCTACCCCAACCACTCCTCTCAATTTAAAGGCAAAACAAAGCCCTAGGGAGGCAGGGCCTCATTTGTAAGCAATTAATAAACTT
Organism: Numenius arquata; assembly: GCF_964106895.1. NCBI lineage: Eukaryota > Metazoa > Chordata > Aves > Charadriiformes > Scolopacidae > Numenius > Numenius arquata. Next base: position 3,388,995 of record NC_133615.1, read on the forward strand.
GAGCATGAAATGAGAGACAAAACAACCTGCAACAAAACTCTGCGTTGGTGGAGGACGTCATGGGTCCTGAACAAACCCTGCCTGGACTCTGCCCTTCTCCCCATCATCGTACCTCCAGCTTGGCTTTGCCACACAATCTCGTTAGCAGTTAAGCTAATGTTAAGGCTTAATGAGAAGTGTTTTGGGGATCTCTGCTCAGGATCAGTCTCCCTTGCACCTCACATAAAGAGATGTAGACCCAAATCAGACCAGCAGACCCCTCCAACAGCTCAAACACATCTCAGCTCTCCAACAACTTCAGTATCCTTACTCTTATGACCCTTCAGTCTTATTATTCGTATTTTGCCCTCAGAACCAGCATGTAAGTGGTCTCTAACCTAAATATTTTATCCCACAGGGAGCCCTGCAGGGTTGGAAAGCACCTCTGTCACAGATGGAGGATCACAGCAGCTTTACAAGCCCAAGATCACCACTCCCTGCACCATGGGCTCCTTATTCCTTCAACAGTTCACGCCTTCAGTACGAATCTGCCACACCATGGCACCAGAATACAAATTATTTCCCTCCAAAACCAACAACAACAGTTTGGGAGGTTTTGTTTCTCCTTGTGTTGGACCTAAACTTGCCATTTTTGGAACAAACCTAACTAGGACCGTGTCATTCCTAATGACACCACCAAACCACGTCCTCTGAAATACAGCCATCTCCTTCCCTGACAAAACAACCATGAAACAAGTAACCAAGTTATTACACATATTAAAATGCCCACAAGAACCACACTTCTGGGGCTTTTGATTGACCTTCTGGTCTTGGTTGTTGCATGGACACCACTGTGCATACGGACAGGAGCACCTCTCACTACTGAGCATCCCCCCAACTGCAGCCCCAGCAGCTCTTCCCTATCCCTCCAGGATTTTTCCACCCCGCCGAAGCAGCATGCTGTTTGGGATGGAGAGGGACACGCTTAATTAATAAATAAAATGTCCTTCATTTATAAATGGGAACCTTGGAAAAGTCAAAAAGCTTCAGGGCACGCACCTTGAGACCATGGAAAAACAAAACCCAGTTGGGTGGAAACCTCAGATCCAGCTGAACAAGCAAGATGCCCCAAATTCAGGTTTTTATTATGTCTTGCTTTACACCGCTTAAAAAGGTGTTTCAACTGGACATGCATCCCCAACCCAGGTGACAAGCCACCAGCGGTGTCCCCCAGGCCCTCTCCCACCCCACACTGTGCTCACTGCCCACCTGGGAGATGTGGGACTGCGTCTTCTCGCTCTCGCCGTCCCCCTCCGTTTTATCGGTCAGGAGTCCCTGGACCTGATACTCCAGGACGTAGCTGTCGATGAAACGCTCCAGCTCCTCTATCTCCTGAGAGCGGCTGCTCCCTGCCTCCGAGGAGGCCGATGCCACCGACGAGTTCTCCATCCCTTCAGGAGAGACGCCGAGAACGGAGGGGGCCTGAGAAAGTAAAATAAAAAAAAAAAAAAAGGCAAGAAATGATTTACCAGTAATTATTAAAAAAATTTAAACAACAGTAACCAAGGGTTATCAGCTACTGCAGGCAGGATACTTTTGCTGTACATCCAATAATATTTATAATAATCTTAGGTGGTCACATTTCGAGTTTCCATGTGTGCACAAACTAAATGGTTGGACTTGATGATCTTAAAGGTCCCTTCCAAGCTAGATGATTCTACGATTTTATGAAAAAGAAAAAATCCCATTTCTCTGATATTCCTACATATAAAAACAACAACAGACATTTTGCTGATCCTCCTCTTCTTAAAACCCAAACTACCGAAGAACCCAAACTACTGGAGAAACTACAAACTACCGGAGAAAGAATCCAGAACCCAAACTGCTGCCCAGAGAAGCTGTGGCTGCCCCATCCCTGGAGGGGTTCAAGGCCAGGTTGGATGGGGCTTTGAGCAACCTGGTCTGGTGGGAGAGTGTCCCTGCCCATGGCAGGGGGGTTGGAACTGGATGATCTTTAAGGTCCCTTCCAAGCCAAACCATTCTATAGTTCTATGAAAGCCTCCAGAGAGGCACATGCACAAGAGAAAACCCCAAATTAAAATGCTTAATTTAAAAAGCCCAGAGCATTCGCTGTGCTGGATAAGGGTGATAAGCTGGAGGTGATGGGCAGGGGTGTGAGGAAGAGGATGCTCTAGGACAGCAGCAGTAAATGATGCTGAGACAACGGCGTGACTGTTAAATGGTCCAGCGAGGAGGTATGCACGTGGAGGTGAAACAGAGATTGCACCAGAATTTATTTTTAAAACTTCTCCTTGTTAAAAATGGATTAGAAAGAGTAAAAAAAAAAAAAAAAAAGGGGAAACCCCTGCAAAACAACAAAAGCATGTTCTGCTCTGAACGATCCTATGCCTCCAGCTGAGCTCCGAGCCAGCACAGTCCCATGCCCCTGACACAGCGAAGGTGTCACCTACATGAAGGCTCAAGCCCACGTTCATCTTGACCAGACACAGAATCATAAAGCGGTTAGAGCTGGAAGGGACCTTAAATATCATCCAGTTCCAACCCCCCTGCCATGGGCAGGGACACCTCCCACTAGACCAGGTTGCTCAAAGTCCCGTCCAGCCTGGCCTTGAACACTTCCAGGGACGGGGCATCCACAACATAGGTCCTTCTTCTCCCAAACCCAGTCTTACTCTGCCAGACTACCAAGCACCGTGGATCCATGGTTTTGCTGGTGGGACACGTCAACAGCTGACATCCATATCATCAGAAGATGTGCATCTGATGAAGAAAAGCTGATGAAACCTCAAATGCAGCATTGCCAGTAGCCCTAATGATGTTCAGTTGGATGCTCCTGCGATCGCTGTGTGCACCTACCCAGCACATCCATCCCAGATAACACTCCTTTGAAAGTTGACCATTGTTGTCCTCCAACAACACGACATATTCCAACAACATTTCAGTGACACGAAGGGGATGCCATTTCCTCTGGTCAAGAACAGGGTATCTCCACAAACCACACCATCACAAGGGACAGAAATGAAAGGTAAATGAAAGGTACCCTCCACAGGCAAGCAAAAGGCATGGAGAGGTCCTCCTGTGGTCTCCTAAGATGGAAATAGCACCAGAAGACCTTCACCCCGACCATAGATGCTTCTTCAAACAAGACTTACGATTAAAAGACTCCCAAAGCCCAGGTTGGAGCAAGAAGCCACAGTTTGTAAATCTAACAGTGGTTGCACATCATATGGTCAACACAAGAGCTTCCACGAGTGCAACACATCTGGTCATGCGAGCAAGGACAGGTACAGTTTGCTCTGAGGAGGGGACTGCCACCACCCAAACCACCCTCTCCCATGGTCCTCTCCCCTGCCCAGGCCTGGGGTGCCTAGGGACACAGAGCGGGAAGTGGGGACTGTGCCAGCTGCAAACATCTGCAGATGATGCTCTTCAAGCCCCACACTTCAGCACACATCACGGGATTTCCTGGGAGGTCTCTCCTCAAGGTACTGACCCAAGCAGGAGCCCCTTGGTTTGTAAACATGGGCTGAACCCACAGGAGCAAGAAGGACAAGAAGAGCCATCAAAACTAAGGATTTTCCATGTGACATAAAAGCTCTGAGACTCATTGCTATGGGAGATGGGACCATTCTGAGAGGGGTTACACCCCTTCTTTGGCCATCAGTCAGGTGCTGGCCCCGAGTTCACCTCAAGCACCACATCCTCTCATCCAGAGAAGCTGGGATGAGTGATGGGGAGGGAGCTCAGCATCTTTATAGTCCCCCACCTAACCACTGTGGAGGGAGCTTGGACCAACCCCTCTCCTCCTGCCTATTCCTCCATGGCTGAATGTCACTCACACCTTAAAGAGAAGAAACCATCGATTCCTCTACCTGGGCTGGACATGTTTGCACGTGAATTGGACTAGATAATATCCAGAGGTCCCTTCCAACCTCTACAAATCTGTGATTCTGTACTTCAGCTCTGCACCAGGGTCACGTGGTAAGACTTATACTCCTCCTTCCCTGAGATTGGGAGGGAAAAGACACAGGAGATCCCACCACATTGCAGGATGTCAAAACTTCGTCCCTCTCCTTCACCGAGAACTGGTACTTACACTCTGTTTTGAGACAAGTATAAAATTACCAAGTAAATTTGGAGTGAGTCACATGCCATCCGGAAGGGAAGGAGGAGAAAAAAAAAAACCAAAAAACAACAACCACCATAATCTGTTCCCAGCTCCTGAACTATTTCTCATCTGTCACTTCTGAACAATTGTGGCTTCATTTGGAAACTGCTGAGAACGAGCAGTTCTGGCCTAAGGATTTCATCTGCTCAAGGAATTATTCCCAAATGTGCCCAGACTGTCAAAAAGGCTCATTATGTAGATCAATATCACACATTAACTCCCGAACAAAAATCATGTGGCGTATTAAAAAGGAGAAAGAAAAAAGTAAGATGAAAGAAAAAATAAAAAGACGAGCCCCAGAGAGCATGGAGAAGGGCATGCCTCTCCCCTTTTAGCTAATTAGTGCCAATTACCATATGGAAAGCACCAATTAATAAATAGAAATCGCTAAAGAAAAAAAAGAAAGAGCTGGGAGAATAGGTGGCTGCAACAAGTCCTGGAGGGCATGATGGCACGTGGGGAGGTGACGGCATGAGGTAAGGGACAGCTGATACAGGTGGCATCACTCGGGATGAAGTATGTAGGGTATCCTCCATCCCCTGGGGCCACAAAACACAAACCCAAAGGGGATTTTTGCCTATTTTTTTATTATTATGGGGTTTTTTTAAGGTGGCACTGGAGGAAATCAAGGCCAGGGCACTGCCCTGGGGATGCTCCCCCTTGAAGACCTGTCATAAAGCAGAGCAAGGGCTAACACATGACTCCACTTTTGGGGTGCTCACCACCAGCATTTTGCTGGTTAGCAACAGGAGAGACGGTGGACTGAAAGGGAATGGGTTTGGCAAAAGTCACCAGGTCCAGCAAAGGAGCACAAACCACGTATTTGAGATATTTCTGGATCTCTAGTAGGAAACTCCAAACCCCAGTCCATCTTGGAGCACCTTCACCTCTCTCTAAAGGAAACCAGAACTTTCCAGGAAGAAAACTCCCCTGTGTTTAACGGCGACAAGTTACCACGTACACCTGAGATAGGATCATCTAGAGCAGATGTCCAGGCATGGACAGCAAGTTGGTCAGCACCCAACCCTTATAATAAGTTGAAAGACTAAGAAGTCATGGTCTATAATCTTCTTTATATGCTTAGTCTGCACAGCGTCGGTGTGAATCACGTAATGACACAAAGACCGGCCAACTGATGTAGACATCTCAACGTGCTGGCTGTGCTGAGGCCACTGCTGATGTGTCTCCATCACCCGACACAGGGCATCAATAAAGAGGCTCAAGAAGCAGAGGAACTTCTTTACTTTGTGGCATGTCCTGGCACTCTCCCCACTAGAAACCAGCTCCGGGTTTTCTATATTTGTCCTTTGAAGTCCTCTTCTGACCACGCTCCCACATTCATGGTTGGGACCACGTGTCCCTGATCACTACAGTAGTGGGGTGAAACCCAACCTTGATGCTGACCCTTCAAACAAGTGGTTAGACTAAAGACTTTCTGAGGTCTTCTCCAACCTGAAAGGTTTTATGACTCCATGAGATGATGTTCAAGCACTTCACCGCTTAAGAAAGCCTCCTCTGCTCTCTCAGCCTACTTTCCATACTTCATTCTGGGAAGTCTCACCCATTTTAGATGAGTCTTTCCCAGATATGATGCAATTGCCTTTCCCCAGCCTGCCCAGAGATGTCCCAACGCTCAGATACGGGTTGTTTTGGTCACCATCTTCCAGAAGCTTTTTCAAGGCAGGGCTTTTTCAGCTGTTACTCCTTGTTTTCTGGGCTCTACCTAATTCTAGCAAGCGTGAGATGCACATATATAAAATGTACCTGACAAAACAAAACCAAGACAATCACAGGTTTAGAAGCCCATTTTCTGGGTCCTGCAAACTGGTTCCTGGTTCAAGCAGCCTGGCCCTTCAAGAAGAATAGATTTTGGAGCATAAACGGTGGTCACACCATGGGAATGGAAGCAGCCAGCTAGATTCAGACCAATTCAAGCTCACCCATGAAGGTTCATCCTCCATACTAATGCTAAATCTTCTCTCCCTTTCCAAAATTAACCCTCTCCACCAGTAAGGTGGGATGGGCTGGATGGTCTCCTGCTCTTCTTGGTGCCACATGCCATGAAACCTCTGTGCCTGGAGCAGGTTTCCCACCTCACTTCACCCTCAAAACATGTACAAACAACAGATTTTCAAACAAAAACCCAAACATACATTTAAGCATCAAAGCGGCTGATGCCTTCCTAAACTAAGCAAACGCATGTTCTTGAGAGCTCTTCAGGAAGCGGTTATCCCTTGGATCTGTGTTTGCATAGAGCCTACCACCAAGGGTTCCCAGACCCCAGATAATTAATGATGATTAATAGAGATCAATCTCAAATCTATATTCTTTTTCCTGTCCCCCACTCCTCTCCCTACTTTGTCAAAGCACAAATTCTGCAAGTTTTGGGGATCTGAAAATTATCTTCCAAACCTTTCTACAAAGCCTATGCTGTGCTCATTACTATGATCATAAAACATGGATCCAGAAAAAGTCAAGAGGTGTGCAAACTGCTTATTAGAACTTAGTAATTATCAGCATTACTGTAATTTATTATTATTAATAGCTGTTATTTTGAAGAGTGATCTAAATCACAGAATCACAGAATGATATGGGCTTGGAAGGGACCTCTGAAGATCAACTAGTCCAACCGCCCTGTCAAAGCAGGTTTACCCAGAGAAGGTTGCACAGGAACCCGTCCAGGTGAGGTTTGAATGTCTCCAGAGATGGAGACTCCATCACCTCTCTGGGCAGCCTCTTCCAGGGCTCTGCCACCCTCACAGCAAAGAAGTTCCTCCTCATGTTGAGATGGAACTTCCCATGTTCAAGTTTGTGCCTGTTACCTCTTGTCCTGTCCCTGGGCACCACTGAAAAAAGCCTGGCCCCTTCCTCCTGACACCCACCCTTGAAGTATTTATAGGTGTTAATCAAATCCCCCCTCAGTCTTCTCTTCTCCAGCAAATGGGGTTCTTGCTTTAGCAAGTTTATACAGTTTATGGCAATTATACAGTTTTACCCTTAATCAGCAAAAGACCTCAATAAGAACAAGCAATTTTTACGACATTTGTGTGTTCATCCAGTAGATGGAGGGTGGAAGCAGCACCCACACAACAGATCAGCCCACCCTGAGGGCCTGCCCATGGCTCATCAGTATGTCAAGCCCAACATGCACCCCACCTCCAAAGGTCCTCCAGATTTGTGTTGAACTTGAGGAACCAAGTGGTGAGTCTGATAGGTGAAGAGCAGCAATGGAGAAGGAAACCAGCTTGGACTAGATGGGTGGAACACAACAGTACAGGGGAACTTGCAACTAAAATGATATAAGAAAAGGACGGTGGGTCCATGGTGAGAAGACAGACACGTAGGGATGGGAATGCATTTCCATCATGCTCACTGTGGCCCAGGTGTGAGGATCTCACACGTTTGTCCTCCCCCAGGGCAGATGCTCCAGTCATCCTCTCTCCAGCACACCAGAACAAAGCTTCTCCAAAACCTGGTCTGCAGCAGCCTGGCCATGCCAAGGCAGCACCACAGGGCAGCTGCACACAGCTCTTTACCTGGGATGGGACCCACTTGTGTCCCAGCCATCCCAAGGGAGCAGGAACTCCAGCCTCATACAAACATCGTTCCCTGAAGCAAAGAGAGTGGGGTCTTCTGGTCCGAAACACGTTGACACGGCAACCTTGTCAGCAAGACTGCTGCCCATGAAGAGATCTTCCTCAAACAACTCTTGCTCCAACTCAGCAAGACGAACCAACATCCTAACCTACCATAACATCTGCACACCTTCCTCAGGTCCAACCTGGTTGGGCATCAGCAAAGGAAACAAAATAAAGAGGTTGATTTTGCCACTTTCTTTCCTTCCATTGGATGGATGTGGAAAGCCTAAAATGCTTTCTCACACACAACAAGTTTCTTTGAAGGTTGTGGCCTTCAAAGACAGGAGAACCAGAAGCACCACGCTACGACACGCACCCAAATAGCCAGAGTTGGAAATGGACTTACCCCCTCAACTACACTGCCAGGACTCAATGCTAACATCTAGGTACGATGATTGGAAAAGATCTCTAAAATACAGAGTTCAGCTGCTTAATGCAGTGCTTAGCATCAAGCTTCTCCAGATTTAGGCACCTGCATCAAAGTTCAATTATCAAAAGGTCAAACGACCACCAAATCCCAGTAAACGGGAAGCTCCCAGTCCATCTTTTCAACCACCTAGCTTCAGCTGTTTAGATAGGGGTTTAAATGACTCATTTAAGACATTCCAGTTGGAGAACTTGTGTCTCTTCCTTACTTATCCTCCAGTTAAATGCTGAAAAAGTTCCCATGCCAGTCCTCTGTTCCTCCACGATTCCAACATAGGGCAAGAGGAACGTGGAGCAGCCTCTCTCTGCAGAAGATTTATTCCCCAGCAATGCCACCAGAGAGGCAGGCTGTGACGGGCTCCAGACCTACCCTGACAGATCACCAAGAGCCTTTTTCTTGCCGTATGGGATTTATCATCCCAGGTTTTCCCAGGAACAAGAGATGCTTCCTATAAAAGGCAGCCGCGGTGCAAATTCTTTATGTACTGACACAGCCACCTCCTTCCAGAGCCTTCTGTGGTAGGACATCCAGTGTCCTCTCGCGTTTGCTCTCCCTGGGGAGTTTATAATAAATAAATTTTAAATACTGCCGTGATCCAGCAGGTCCCTTCTGCTATGAAACACCTGGAACATGAACCAAGAAGCACCTCAGCAGCCCACAGATCTATTTATCTGTGCCTGCATGGGATGATGGTAAAACCAAACTGAAGAAACGCCCCCCCCAGCAAGACCCAGGGAGAAGCTCCAGCCCAGCGCCAGCCAGCAGACACCACATCCTGCAGACACCACATCCTATCCCGTGAGCAACCAACACCAATTTTCACATTTCTTGTCCAGTCTCCAAAACCCACCCCATTGCTCTCCACTCCCTGCAGTGAAGACCTGTTAGACATCACCTCTCGGTGAGATGACACCCTCATCTGCTTGGTGCCTATCTGGGGCTAAGCAGAGAGGAACGGCATGTGGTCAAACCCTCCATCATCACCTCCTTCACACTGCTTGCCTGCTATCTTCTCCAAGCTGGCCTTTGCAAAGCCATGGGGAAGGAGGTCCCTTCAGCCCCAGCTGAAGGAGGTGAGGAACGCCTTGACTGTATGGCCTAAGTGGTGCAGGCCAACTCTCCTACTTCTTATCAGTGCCTTCAGGTCAGGTGAAACCTTCCACGTGCTTTAACTCTGCAAATAACCATCTGCCAGCTTACACTCTGGCAGCTCTACAGGCAGAAGGACCTTTGACCGTCTGCGTTTGGGGTTTGACCTCCTGCCTATCAGCATGGCCATGGCCGGTGGGTGGCCGGCTCGCTTCCCAGCATCTCCTTTTAATGAGCTCCTTCAGCAGCAATATTTTCTCTCTCCTAATCCAGCCGATTTCCAACAAGAAGTAATTAGCAACGTGTATTTCTAAAGCGGTGAGAGCATCTCAGGGAATGAAAGGAGCAGCTTATCTTTATCGCCGGCGGCAATATCCAGCTTTCGTACCCAGCAAACGGCAGGAACAGTTACTATGGAAAATGAAAGCAATCGAGGTGAACCATGACTCCCTCCATCCAGGTATTACCGCGTCTCCACGAGCACAGATGAAGCACCACATGGCCAGTTTGGATTTGCTGCTCCACAGCCGCTATTTTTTCCATATGCCAAAACATCAAGCGCAGCAATATAAATTATTACATCCTGGATCTGATCCTATTCTAATTAAAACGTAAACACCTTTGAAAACCACATCGAGAGTCTGTTGCTGGCACCAGCCTTGGGCTTTTCAGATACTGATGCATTCATGGCTGGCTGAGCATTTTATAGATTTCATCATCCCTCCAGTCTCAGGTCTGGTTTCTGGTACCTGGTGATGCAGAAAAACCCAAGTGACAGGAAAATAGCCCAACAGCTGCCACGTTGCAGTACCATCCACGAGCCTGGCATGCCACAGAGCGGGCGAACGCCACAGCGCATCAAAACAGAGCTATTAAAATAAACACAGAAATACATCAGGGGGAGGAAAAAACAAAGGAGAGAGCCAGGAGACAACCAAGTGCAAAAGGCCACAGAATCCAACCCAAAGCAGCCGCCTTGACCCAGAGATCCAGCAAGGAAGGGAGAGAATTAACCGGAAAGCCAGAAATCCCTTGTTCTTAGCCAGATAATAATTTATTACGTAGCTTGCTTCACTGCAATAAGGGTTGGGTTTTTTTGTGTTTGGGAGGTGAATTTGTTTTTTTTCTTTAAAAAAAAAAAAAAAACAAACCACAAAGCCTCGTCACCTTTAGAAACACAAAGTCGTTTTGTGTGTCAAATCTGTGCACGAGGTTGGAGCAGTTTCCCTCCAGATGGGCTTCCCTGCCTGAGGCCGGGGTGGAGGGGGGGGGGGGGCGCGGGGAAGATGTTACCTTTGGCTTGCGATGGATGTTGCCAAGAAAAAGAAAGGAAAAACCAGCACACAGCTAATAAAACCATCGTCTCAACTTCAGGAGGTGGGATTATGGCCCATCTCACGGACATCAGTCCCATCCCGTGGTGGGATGCTCCGCTACGTGGGATGCCAGGGCAGGAGGTCTGCTGGAGCATCACTCCGGCTGCAGCACAACAGCAAAGCACGCTCCCCGTTCCCTGATTTTTATACAAATTCGATCCATGGAAATACATCAGCATTTCTAGAAATAAAACCTGAAACAGGTCATAAAAAACCCGCAACCACCAACCCCTGAATCAAGAACAGCCTGAGTTTTACAACCTATTTCTAAATTGGCTGATACTACAAACTGTGACTTTAGTCAGACTTAATCCCTTTTCACATTCCCCCGCTTCTACTAAAAGCTAATGAAACGAGAGCCCCCATTATGTCTTCTCCTTTTTACTTCTCACCTTTCCAAAGGAAACATCAAGAAGTAAAAATATTTGAGGAAATAATAGCCAAAAAATGCAGATTTCACATGTGCTCCACGATCTCCTCTTCGGAGTTGTACTGTTTCTCCTTTGAGAGCAGGAATTCTTAGAATAATAGAATGGTTTGGGTTGGAAGGGACCTTAAAGACCATCCAGTTCCAACCCCCTGCCCTGGGCAGGGACACCTCCCACCAGACCAGGTTGATCAAAGCCCCATCCAACCTGGCCTTGAACACCTCCAGGGATGGGGCAGCCACGGCTTCTCTGGGCAACCTGGGCCAGGGTCTCACCACCCTCACAGCAAAGAAGTTCTTCCCGAGATCTCATCTCCATCTCCCCTCTTTCAGTTTAAAACCCTTCCCCCTCGTCCTATGGCTCCCCTCCCTGATCAAGAGTCCCTTCCCAGCTTTCCTGGAGCCCCTTGAGGGACTAGAAGGGGCTCTAAGGTCTCCCTGGAGCCTTCTCTTCTCCAGGCTGAACCTCCCCAACTCTCTCAGCCTGTCCTCACAGCTGAGGGGCTCCAGCCCTCGCAGCATCTCCATGGCCTCCTCTGAATTATGCTAGAAGACATAAACGAAGGGTGTTCTCCTGCCAAGAGAGCTTGCACACACGTGTGCCCCCCTACACGCATGCAGTGAGTAGCAATCCTCAGGCAGCCAACGCCTGCATTTTGCCCAGCTCCTCCGCAATCCCGGGGGATGAGCAGCAGCCCGTGGAATCCCATGGAAGCAGCAGCCAGGGAGCAAAACTCCCTGTGCAGGCAGCGCTCCGCAGGCAAAGAGCACAGCCCACGTCCTAACTAAAAGCATTAAAATAACCAGCTGATCCATACACTTTGCAGCCGCACGTTTCGCCGGCGCTTTCGCACGCCGGCGCCGGTTGCCACGTACCGTTCTTTTACAAATAACCAAAGGGAAACCATTATCGGAAAGTAAATCTTTTCTTTCCAGGCATCCAGGCAATATAATGGGCACTTGGGCTGTGAAAAGCCCTGTAATCCTAAAAGACACAGCCAACTCTAAGTTGAGATGTCAACCCGCTGAAGTAATCCATCCCGTGGGTCGCTGCCGGCAGGGAGAGATGGGGCGGGAGCGGCATCCCCCGGTCAGCAGCAGGGCAGGCGCCGAGGGTGTTTAATCCCTATTAAACCGTGCCCGTAGTTTGCTGGCAAAGAGCATTTTTGCATCTGTACCCTGGCTTTTACCAGCATTCAGAGGACATACCTCGGCCACCAGCCAAAAATCCAGGGCTGTCACTCGGAATGGATGGAGGGGTGTTAATGCTAGGAGGAGCCAGCTGGTCGTCTCCTCCTGGGAATCGTAGGTTTGGGTTGGAAGGGACCTTAAAAATGATCTGTTTCTAACTCCCCCTGCCATGGGCAAGGACACCTCCCACCAGACCAGGTTGCTCAAAGCCCTGTCCAACCTGGCCTTGAACACCTCCAGGGATGGGGCAGCCACAGCTTCTCTGGGCAACCTGGGCCAGTGTCTCACCACCCTCAGCATAAAATATTTCTTCCTTGTATCTAATCTAAATCTCCCTTATTTTAATTTAAAATCATTAACCCTTGTTCGATCGCTACAGGCCCTGCTAAAAAGTTTGTCCCCATCTTTCTTATATGCCTCATTTAAGTACTGAAAGGCCACAATAAGGTCTTCCCGGAGCCTCCTCTTCTCCAGGCTGAACCCCCCCAACTCTCTCAGCCTGTCCTCACAGCAGAGGGGCTCCAGCCCTCGCAGCATCTCTGTGGCCTCCTCTGGCCCTGCTCCAACAGGTCCATGTCCTTCTGCTGTTGGTGGCCCCAGAGCTGGAGGCAGCACTGTAGGGGGATTACCCCAGAGAGGAGCAGAGGGGCAGAATTCCACCCCCTCCCTTGCCCTGCTGGCCACGCTGCTGGGAATGCAGCCCAGGATGCAGGGGGCTTTCTAGGCTGCCAGCACACACTGTCAGCTCATACCCAGCTTTTCATCCACCAGTACCCCCAAGTCCTTCTCAGCAGAGCTTCTCTCCACCCCCTCATCCTCCAGCCTGTATTGATCCAGGGGTAAGATCTTGCACTTGGCCTGGTTGAACCTCAAGAGATTCACATCCTCATGGAATCTCACCTCCATCCCCACCGACTCCTTCCCTTCATCACGGCTTTCTTCTTTTCTGGAAATGAAGCTCTTCTGTGTGACGAGGCTGGGAGCAGGAGAGCCTCAAGGTGCCCCCCTTCTTCAAGGTCTTTGAAAAGTGAAATGGAAGAATGATGCTTTTTGCAGCATCAGCCACCTGCTGCACCTCAGAGAATAGCAAATTATCCCTGGATTCCTGCTGCTCTGAACAAGGGGAACAACCCTTCCCGGCCTCGGATCTGGCGACGTTTGGGCTTGGGCTACATGAGCAAAGCAAGGAAGAGATTTCAAGGAGAGATAATTCCCTACGACCCATGCCTGGCTCGCTCATAGAGGATCCCTGTGCCTTCTGCCCAACACGAGCTGCTCAGCTGGAACTGGGAAGAAATATAATCCAGTAAAACTCTGCCATTTTGCAGAAGAAAGGGAAAATAAACAACTTACCATGCCCCTCGCTGAGCTAAACTCATCTGAACAACTCCATGAACAGATAAATATATTCAGAGATTTTTCTGAATTTTTAATTACCTTCAGTGCTAAAAAAAACCCCCCAAAAAAACCAAACCAACCTAAAAAACCCCACTCAACAACACCCACAAACAAATAAAATTTCCAAAAAACTGCCTTTGGATCCTGGACCCCCGGCTCCTCCACCCGCATTCAAATGTTCAGATTATAAAATAAGCAGCAGATTGGCTTTTACATCACAGCCACCCCGGGAGCATCAGTCGTGGACCTTATCAGTTCCCAAACAGGCAGCATCCACGGCACTGCCGTCGATGAGATCTTCTAAATATTCTAGTGGAAAAGAACAAGAATTTGGGAAATCGGCAATTCTGTACGTGCAGAAGGAAAAGAAGTCCCCTTCCTCATAATGAATTTGGTCTAATAATAATAAATTAAGAGGTCGGGAAGCAAACAAAGCCCTGGGGAAGCAAAAGGGGACAGGGAACCCTGTGGGGTTGGTGTTCAACACCTCACCAGCAGGTCCACTGTGACAAGGAACGGGGACATCAGCATCATGAAAGCTGAGCTTTCCAGGATGCTGTCCCTGCTTCTCGATTCTTCCAGATTTAAATATACTAATAAAAGAGGTGCAGCCGCTTGCAAAAACGAGGAAAAAACCACGAGCAGCATCTACAACGTCCTATCTACTTGTTGAACCTTCTCCTTGGGAAAGAAGGACAGAGCCCAACATACACCCCAGCAAGGTGTCCAACCGTCACACATTAAATGACAGGTTTTTGACCCAGGACCGAGTCGATTGCCAAAGCTTTCCCCTCCCATGGAGGACATGGCTGTCCTCCTTAGCTCCTGCTCCTGGCCACGTGGACTGGATGTGGTCTAGACAGTGGGTTTCCAACCACTGCATTATGGAAAAGTGATTCTCACTTTTCCCCAACCAGAGGGACCATCCGAATTAAACCTGGCTCTCTGAGATTGCTGTGGGCAAAGGGCATCATCTAAGACAGCTCTCACAGCTTAGGAAGATGCCCTCGCAGACCCTAAATCCATTTTTCAGCCTACAAGGGTCTCCTGCGTGTTCTGATAGTGATGGGCTCCAGCTCACTGTGGACCCACCACGCTGGCCAAAGCCCCAGCAGCAGGTGATGCTCAACCCTGGATGGGGTGTGATCAGGCCCTTCCCAAGCTTCGCTTTGCCCCATCAGTGTGGGCTGAGCCCACGGGCTCAACCCTCCTCTAAATTCCATCCTCAGCTTTTAGCTCCTTCCAGCAGCTCATGGGACAGCTTGAACCAATTCACCAGGATAATGCACTTCCCTCAAGGAACCGGCCAGCAAATACCAAGGAAAGCACCTCCCCAGACAGGAATTTTCGGGAGTTACTGGCCAACCACCAGCCTCCTTTTTTGAGGCTTGAAGTGCATTTTTTCACAATCACTCCCAGACTATCACTCTGCTCTCCGGACACAGCCGCAAGTCTCCCCAAAAGCCCTTCCCGGGTGGCCCCACTCCCTTTTCAGTTATTTCCCCCCTAAGATGGTTGGACTCGATGATCCCAAGGGTCTCTTCCAACCTGGATGATTCTATGATTCTAAATCGCAGCAGGTCATGAGGGGTGATGAGAAACCAGCAATGGGGATGGGAAGAAGAGGAACCTGCCAAACCCCAGGGGGTAAAGATGCTGCAAGTATTTGCGCAGCTACATTTATGGCCCAGGGGACCGCTGGGTTTAATTAATAAGAGGTAAATGAAGCAGCTCAGCTGTGCTGAGCCCCGGCAGGCAGGAGGAGGACAGGGAGTTTTTCTTTAACACAAAGCAAATGAAGAGACAGGTACTTCCAGGACACGATAGTTGACCTATTTTGAGATGAACATGAGATCAAGCGAGCTTTGGGAGTGTCTATTTACCTGCACCACCAGCAACGACAGTCTAGACAACTGGCCCAGATCAAGACAGCTGACATTCAGCCTTGGGATCCACCAACCCCGTGTCCTAACGTGCCCTGCTGACAGTGTCCTTGGCGTCAGTCCTTCTGCAAACCCCAGCTCTCGGGTGCCCCACTGAGCCCTGGCAAAAGCAGGGACAAGAACCTCAAGTTCATCCCAAAATCTCCTCAAGCTGCTCCTTGTGTCCAAATGTTCCATCCATCATGGACCCAAGTGTGCCATGCGCTGCATGTGTGATTGGGATATCTCACTGGCTCCTCCACCATGCCTTGCTTCTCCCTCTTGTAAAACACGACAAGCCCTCACAGGACTTAGGCCACAAAGATGCTCCGAGGGCTGGAGCCCCTCTGCTGTGAGGACAGGCTGAGAGAGTTGGGTTGGAGTTCAGCCTGGAGAAGAGAAGGCTCCAGGGAGACCTTATTGTGGCCTTTCAGTCCCTAAAAGGGGCTCCAGGGAAGCTGGGGAGGGACTCTTGATCAGGGAGGGGAGCCATAGGATGAGGAGGAAGGGTTTTAAACTGAAAGAGGGGAGATTGAGATGAGATCTGGGGAAGAACTTCTTTGCTGTGAGGATGGTGAGACACAGGCCCAGGTTGTGCAGAGAAGCTGTGGCTGCTCCATCCCTGAAGGTGTTCAAGGCCAGGTTGGAGGGGGCTTTGAGCAACCTGGTCCGGTGGGAGGTGTCCCTGCCCACAGCAGGGGTTTGGAAATTCATGATCTTTAAGGCCCCTTCCAACCCAAACCATTCTATGATTCTATGATCTTCAATGTTTGGCTTTCTCTTCCAGCTTGGGGAGGACAAAAGAGGTCTTGGACCTTCAAGGTGCTACTGCAGGGAAGGCATCACAGGTCTAGAGGGTCTTTGATGAGCATCGGAAGTTTGGCCTTGGTTTTCAGAACGCCTCTGGGGTGACTGCATTGAATAAATACCAGCATCTCAGGAAACCAGGCCAAAAAGGCACCAAGAGCAGCTTTTTCTCCCCAGATACAGCCTGGTCAAGGATAGTGCCAAAAATACTTATTTCGATATGTTTGCCTCCTGACCCAAAAGGAGATGCTGTTCCTACAGGACTGGATGACAACTGGAGGACCCAGGACCACCTGCAGACATCAAAGACCAAGAGGATCCATCTTTCAGGACAGCTGTGTCTACCCTAAGATCCCACTTAACAGTGGAAAACCCACCAGCCATGTCCAGTACTGCCCCTCCCCACAGCAACTGGGGGACCTGCAGGCATAAGGCCAACCCAAAAACGCATCCATGATTGAGTTTTACACCATTTTTTTGTTCTTTTGTTGAAGGATCCTTCACGTTCATCATTAAGATCTTTCCACCACGACATCCACCATGTGGCAACCCCGTCGAATATGGCTGCGGGGACCTAAGAAGCTCATGCCAGGCTACGTCAGCATCTAAGAAAGTCCCCTCCTGCACCTCCCTGCACTGGTGAACCTCTGCTTACACACAAGGGATTAACAGCCCCAAGTTAATCATACCAAGAACATGGGAGGGAGGACTGTAATTGCAGCAAAGAGGAGCAGCATCAGCAGTTCCAGCAGAAACACCATCACAGGATGCCCCCTGTTCACATACCTTTGACCTCAGAGACGCAAATAAAGAGCCCAAACTATTTAACTTTGGGGAAGAGGCAAGGGAGAATTTGATTAATTAAGAGACTGTGTAACGCTATAGACCCAGATGGTATCTCACATTAAGGGGTCTTGCAGGTGGAAGCCCATCGTTGCCAGCTCTTGGCTGCCTGTACAGCGCAGGTCAGATGAGGGCATCTGAGGGATCTTTATGACCCACCAATTAATTAAGCAGTCGAGTTTAACAAGGGACTGGAAAAGGCACTTCTGGAATAAATTATACAATATGAACGATCAAGAAAATAAATCCGCACCTAACCCTGAGTTACTGTGAGCACTTGAGGACTTCAGAGGAAGATGCAACCACTGCTAAAATAACCACAAAAGGCTGAGGCTTTCCCTGCTCCCACCGGAATTTTCTTCAGGGCTTTTCCCTCCCAGAGAGAGCTTGAAGACCACCTGTGCTTGGTTGAGAAACCCTTGGTCCACAGGGACACTCTGCTGCTGGTGAGCATCCCCACACATCCACAACGCCCAGAAGGAGCCCAATGCCTTCCAGCTCCAGGAATGGGATGTGAGACCTGGCACTCAAGTCCTATGTGTCCCCTCCTCCAGCGTGGGACAAGGGTCACGTACCTCCCCTACCTGAATTCATCCGAGGAACTGAATCCCCTTTAAAAGGCCGAACCCATTAAATAATAATAATTTTTTTAAAAATAAATCACTTGTTTGCCAACAGCCCAACTTTGGCTTGGTGAATTTTAAATACTTTTGGTCAAATCACTGCAGCCAAAATTCTGGGAAGAAAATGCTGGAAAAAGTTCTTTCAGGGTTTTTATTTTTTTTTAGGGTTTGGTATTTTTAAACAAAGGAGTTTTATTTCAGTGACGTATGCTAAATTTCTGCAGCCTTCCATCAGGGTGTAAAATACTTAACAACATATTTCACTTTGGATCGAACAAAGCATATTTGACTTGACTTTTATTTTCTTTCCTGTTTTAATGAAATAAAAATACCTCCTCTGATTCACCCCAGCTAAAAATCCTCTTATCCCCCACAACTATCGTTATGATTTTTCTACAGGCTAATTAACTGAAAAAAAAAATAATACAGTTAGCAACAATTATTTTTTCTATGGGCTGATATTTAGGGATATTCAGAATATCTAAGGATAATTTGGGGTATCCACCAGGACACCCTCCAGGAAAGAGCACATGATTTAAAGTGTTACTGTAATTAACGTATATATTAGAAACTCATAGGAATCTCAGGAAAGTGTTGCATATATCGCTTTTTTTTTTTTTTAAAGAAGAGGGAAATAAGGAAAATAGGAAG
Source organism: Numenius arquata (assembly GCF_964106895.1). Taxonomy (NCBI): domain Eukaryota; kingdom Metazoa; phylum Chordata; class Aves; order Charadriiformes; family Scolopacidae; genus Numenius; species Numenius arquata. The sequence continues at coordinate 3,407,555 of NC_133615.1, forward strand.
CTGCATCCCCCCAAAGAGAGGGGGGACCACTGTAGCCCTAATTCTCCAGGTAAAGTGCGACATGAGGCACAACCCCGCCGCCAGCCCTTTCAGGCTTTATCCTCCCAGCGCTGCCTTTGCTCTGGCTTGTTCCCAGCTCCTCCACGGGCTGCTCTGCCCCAGGAGAAAATATTTACTCTCCGGAGACTATCAGTCCTTGTACAAGATAACACCCAGGGCTGCAGAAACCCCAACGCAGATAAAGCCTCGCTGATGCCTGGGTGATGCCCTGCTGCATCCTTTCCCCTTCCCTTTCCTTTCAGGTCAAACTGGATCTTCTACATGACAAGGGGGATACAAAAAAAAAAACCAACAGGTTTTCAGGATAATGCCACTGACTTGTTGTTTTTCAAGCCCTCTGCCACCAAGCCCCTGCGGTGCTGCTAACCTCTGCTGATCCCATCAGGTGGTTTAACTGGGAGCTTAGTGGTAAGCCTTGTCCCTGCAAGGAGGCACCGAGTTATATTAGGGTTATTCCCTGCCCAACCGGGACCGCAGAGGCTTTCAGACAGCACGGGGATAATTCCCAACTTCAATTTTCAGGAAGAAAATTAAGTTTATGAATGGAGGGAACTCACCCCGAGATGCAATGTTTTGTTGTTGGGTTGGGTTTTTTTTTCTCTCCTAGGCTTTATTTTATTTATGTTGAAGTAGCTGTTAAATCCTGTTAACATGCTGCAAATCCCTGTCTAGCTGAAAAAAGAATTTGGCGCCTTTAAAAGGTAACTGGTCTATATCTGTATCCAAATAAACCCATTATGGAAAGGAAAGGTAGGGAAGGGAGGGCAGGTAGGGAAAGGAGAATCCGCAGCAGGGAGAGCCGGGCAGCAGGAGGGGTCTGGTAGAAGGAAGGAAAAATGGGATAGGGAGTGAAAAAGTGAAATAGGGAACCAAAAAAAAAAAGTATCAAAAAAACTAAAGGGGTAGGGAGGCAAACCCAGCAGGATGGCCATCAGAGCAGGAATTGCTCTGTATTGCATTATATCTGGCTAAAAACCTTATTCTCTGGACTTATCTAACCTGACAAATGAACAATATTATTAAAAGCCAGACGAGAAATCAAACAGCAGGTTGGAGAAACCAGGGAAGCCTCCTGAGAGCCAAGGAAACCTGCACTATCTAGGGAAGAGCGAGATTATAATAATTAGGTCAGTTGGCGATAAGCCTTCTCAGCGCACACGGGTGCCACTGCCCTGCTAGAAAGTGGTGATGTTCTGGAGGAGCTGAAAAACCCACCAGCAACATTCCAGCAGCATGGAAAAGACCGGCAGCAGAAAGCCTTCTCCAGCTGCAAACCACAGCAGCTGCTTCCCTCAAGGTTTGAGGATCGGTAGCTGCAGTGTGGGAAATTCCGATGGGATATTAGAAAATTCCTTCACTGGCAGAGTGGTTCAGCACCCAACAGGTGACCCAAGGGGGTGTGCGATCTCCATCCTTGGAAACAGCGTCAAGACTCAGCTGGAGGAGGCCCTGAGCAGGCAGGTTTGACACAGAAGCTGGCCCTGTGCTGGACCAGAGGACCTCCAGACCTTACCAGAATAACTCCAGGATCTTGCCTAGGGGGACCTTCTCTTAGCCCGGACTTCCAGGACAAAGCTACCAGGTCTGAGCTCCAGCTTAATCAGAGCCAGAATAAACTTCTTCCCAGCGGCAAGTGGCCTAGAAGTCCAGGCTGACCCTTAGGAGAGGTAACAGAAGTTGACGTGAAGCTCAAATTCACAATAATCACAACGAGCAAAGTCTTCTGCTCCAGGAGCCAAAGAGGATGGTCCCACACAGGAAGTACTCTATATATGCACTTTTCCCTGTAAAAAGGAAGCTGGAGGCTTTCTATTCCCCATCTCCTCCTTCCCAGTTGGTTTAACATCAGTTCTGCCCATCCTGGAAGCCTCAGGGCTCAAGGACTTGAACGAGCCACAGCCCCTGAGCAGGAGCTGGACTGAGCTCACATCCAGATGTTTGACACTGGACCAAGCAAACAGGAAAGGGAGACCAAAGAGGAGGATGTGCTCACTGCCCTGACCCCTCCTCCCTCTCTTCCTCCCCACCTGAATCACACCAGAGCCACCATCTGCCTCCAATTTGGCCATCCAACACCGGGGCCCGACCTCCATTCCAGAAGACACCTATTGCTTGGTCTTCAGGGTCTCCCTTTGGATGGTGACTTAAATCAAACCCCCACCTTCCAAAAACCACTCGCTTTTGTTAACAATGAGGGCAGATAATCCTTTCACTGGTCTCTCCAAATTTTTTTCTGAGGTTCGTCTTTGCAAACACCTCACCAGTATTCCCACTTGCCCCTACAACCCACATCAGCTCCCTGGATGGCTCAGGTCAACCCACACACCAACCAATGGCATGAGAAGCTCTTGTGGAGCCTCATGCTTTCAGACCACACCTCCAGCAAGGTGTGTTGATACCAGCAAGCTTTTCCCACCAGCCAACTGCTGAGTACTCCACCAATACATGAAGTTCTTCAGGACATAAGTACTTCACAGACTGATTGATAACAGTTAAACCCAATCTTCACGTAAGAAGAGCATCCTACAGACTCAACTGTACTGTACGTGCTTCATGCAACCATGAAGTTCCTGCAGTCAGGAGCTCACTCACCAAAAACCATCACACACACAACCCCCCTTAAATATACACAAATATTTTTGGTGGATGAGAAGTTCAACATGAGCCGGTAACATGCACCTGCAGCCCAACCACAGCTGCATCAAAAGAAGTGTGGTCAGTAGGTTGAGGGAGGTGATTTTGCCACTCTGCTCTGGGGAGACCTCACCTGTAGTACTGCATCCAGCTCTGGAGTCCTCAGCACAGGAAGGACATGAACTTGTTGGAACGGATCCAGAGGAGGCCACAAAGATGATCAGAGGGCTGGAGCACCTCTCCAATGAAGACAGGCTGAGAGAGCTGGGGTTGTTTAGCCTGGAGAAGAGAAGGCTCCAGGGAGACCTTTGAGCCCCTTCCAGTCCCTAAACGGGGCTACAGAAGAGATGGGGAGGGACTCTTGATCAGGGAGGGGAGCAACAGGATGAGGGGGAATGGTTTTAAACTGAAAGAAGGGAGATATTTAGATGAGATATTAGGAAGAAATTCTTTGCTGTGAGGGTGGTGAGACCCTGGCCCAGGTTGCCCAGAGAAGCTGTGGCTGCCCCATCCCTGGAGGGGTTCAAGGCCAGGTTGGGCGGGGCTTGGAGCAACCTGGTCTGGTGGGAGGTGTCCCTGCCCATGACAGGGGGCGCTGGAACTGGATGGTCTTTAAGGTCCCTTCCAACCCAAACCATTCTAGGATTCTATGATTTTTCCATAGTCCTAGGTCATGCAGAAGACCTCATGCAGGATGCTCACGTTCAGACAGCTAACTCCTCTCATTAGCTTCCCAACCGATGCTCTCATTTGGTTGGATACTCTGACGTCCCTCCTGCACACCAGAAAACAGCAGCCACAGTTTCTCACGCGCTTTGAATCAAAGTTCACCACTTTCCTGTTAAAATAATTAGCTAATCAAACCCATTGCTTCCAAGCTGACACTCCTCCTAATGCTTTAATCAATAGACAGAGATGCTCAGAAGAGAACTAACATGGCCTGAATTGAGTGTAGGTGCTGCCAGGACAACACTTTTCATTCATGTCACTGGATCATGTGGGAGAGACTCAAGAAGAGGGAATCTGGAAGCACACAATGGACTTGTCTACTGTAATAAAGTGGATAAACAGATAGAATTAAGGAAATAAGTGGAAAACTTTAGGTTGAGGCTTATTATATATATTTGGATGTCCCATCCCTAGAAGCGTTCAAGGCCAAGCTGGATGGGGCTTTGAGCAACCTGGTCTAGTGGGAGGTGTCCCTGCCCACTGGTCTTGGCCCAACTGAATGGTCTTTAAGGTTCCTTCCAACTCAAACCATTCTGTGATGTTATGATAATTAACCTGTGGAAAGAAGGAGAGAAAGGCTTTACGGGCTGACACTTCCTGTGAAGCTCAGTGTAGCGCTTGTAGACAAGAGGAAAAGTTGGGAAGCACTAAGGGAGGGAGAGGAGGACTTGCCAACAGATCCACCTCTTGACTTCCACCTAGATGGATCTGAGAGTCACACCACCAGATGCTTAGCAACCACCTCTCTCGTTAACTAACAGCCTCTGACAGGTTGGATTTCTTAAATGAAAAAGAAAAAAAGGTGAACACAAGCAAGCAAGACCCAAGTTGGGTTACTGAGGCATTTCTAGGTGATGACCAACTTCAGACTTCCCAGAAAACCCCACCACTTCCACACAAATATTCACCTCAGCTGCTAAATTGCCACAATCCCTCAATTATGAGTTTTTCCACAACTTCAGCCACCACCTTATCATGAAGCAAATTTAAACCACTTCCCATAAAACTTGACTTTAATGCCCGTAGTGTCTCACAGCAGCCAGAACCGGCCAGAAAAGGCAATGTGATGTCACCAGTGTGGTCCACCTGCTGTAACAGGCTGGCCCAAGGCAAGGACCAAGAGACTCAAGGAAGAAGACATGTGATCTGACATGGGTATTAGAAGAAGCAATAGGCTTCATTTTCTGGGGTTTCTGGAAATTCTCAGAGTTTACATTTACTTACCACAGACAGCTTAACCACCATCCCCATCAGCGCACCACCATATTTGTTGACTACCAGACCAAAGAGATGGCTTCCATACAAAATGCCTCTTTCATCTTTTCAACCGGACTCCTTCCTCATGTATTTATGGTTGGCAGTGCCTGGAGAGAGCCTCCTCCACACACTTTCTATGGCAAACAGCTCCTCAAGTAAGTAACGTGAGGGGCAGGTGAAACCTCCCTCCTGCAAGCTTGTCCAGCCATCTGGCTGAACTGGACGGGTCTGATTCAACAGATATCCCAAAAAAGATCAGACATAACTTCTGGGTCCTGGGCTCTTTGTTCTTTACCCCAAGATCTTGGGCTACTCAAGGCCCTGATTTGGAGCACTTAACAAGATACCTTTGCTACGAGCAGATCACACTCGTTGTTCTATATGAGGACTCCTAGGTAGACCTTAGGTACTTGGAGGTACCTTGGAGGTGCTCCAGCCACACCGCAGAAGCTTGGTCTAGCCCTGCTGAGCAAACATAGTACTGCTAAGCTATTAAAAGCTCTGCTGGCACCAATCCCACAACATAAGACTACCACCCGCCGTGCCAAAAGGCCTTGCTTGTCAGTTCTTCTCAAGCCTCTGGCACAACAGGGTCATGATGAAGGTCTGTATCGAGCGCTACAATCTTTGGTGCCAAATGAGGCATTGACATGCACAAAAGAAAACCCTTGAAACTTGTGACCACCAGAGAAGTCCTTGCTCACAGCACACGAGCTTCGGTAAGGCTGTGTCTGGAGTTACTGAGGTTCTACCAAAGGCTTGTGGAACCTTAAAATTCACCACTCGCTGAAATTCAGCCACGTCAAAGTGGGATCAAACTCTGCTGCATGCACCATAAAGACCAAGAGTGAGGATTTGTTACGAAGCACTGGTAGCCCTATTACCATAAGCTACCAGAGAAACACTGCACAACATCTCCAAACCTTCAGCAACACACAATCAGAAGACATTGCTCCCAGCCAGAGCCAACCAGGGAGCTAAAGGACCACCCAGGAGAGCCAACCATCAGTGAAGGAGAGCAAAGGCACGGGACTGCTGCCACGAAGGTAAGACCTCCTCAGCAAGAATCCCATCACAGGATCACAGAATGATATGGGGTTGGAAGGGACCTCTGGAGATCATCTAGTCCAACTCCCCTGCCAAAGCAGGTCCATCTAGAGAAGGTTGCACAGGAATGTGTCCAGGTGGGTTTTGAACGTGTCCAGAGAAGGAGACTCCACCACCTCTCTGGGCAGCCTCCTCCAGGGCTCTGCCACCCTCACAGGAAGGAAGTTTCTCCTCATGTTCAGGTGGAACTTCTTATATTTAAGTTTGTGCCCATTTCCTCTTGTCCTGTCCCTGGGCACCACTGAAAAAAGACTAGCCCCACACTCTTGACATCCACCCTTTAAGTATTTATAAGCATTGATCAGATCCCCCCTCAGTCTTCTCTTCTCCAGACTAAAAAGACCCAAGTCCCTCAGCCTCTCCTCATAAGAGAGGTGCCTCAGGCCCCTAATCATCTTTGTAGCCCTCTGCTGCACCCTCTCCAGCAGTTGCCTGTCCTTCTTGAACTGGGGAGCCCAGAACTGGACCCTCCAGACTGTGTCCAGTCATCATCTATCACCTACGTCCTCAGCAAGGATCCCATCACCTACAAATGATTACTCCTGGGAGTAATATTTTGAGAGAAGATAAAATTTGAGAGAAGAATCATTTGAGACAAAGGTAATTTCTACCCCAACAACTTTATAAAACAAAGGAATAAGTGGCGCATGTTGGAATTTCCTGAACAGATGAAAACTGCTTTCAGGGTTTTAGTCTCTCAGGGTTTTGGAGGGGGAGAGGGAGGGTTCTGGAGGGCTTGGGAGCTTCTTATTATTATTATTTTCCCTCGTCCCTTTTAGAAAAGAGAGCTTGCAGTCAGCTGTGCCGGCTTCCAGAAGAGGAGAACAATTAACCTGAAAGTAATGCACTTGTTTTTAATACAGTACGTGGCACGCCAAATGCCTGGTATCGCTTCGAGTGGCAGATGATTTAATGACTCCTTCGCTGAGCAGCAGCGTCTGAAAGCCCCGCGGAGCGCAAGCGATGCTGCCTCCCTGGTATTTAGCAACTGGTTCAGCTCTGCCGTGAAAGGCAAGCTGGCAGTGGTCCTGCACAGAGCCAGCGTCATCATCCATCCATCATCCGTGCAGACCTCTCCCATCAGTGCCCGGGTGAGCATGGCATCCTCCAGCAGAGTAATCCTTACTCTCCTCTCCCTGGTCAGTCCGTGCCATCAAATTTCATCAATTTTTTTTTTTTATAGTGTGACTAGTCTAGCCCCCAAAATTTCATTTGGCTGGACTCGCCTGCCTCTCTGCAGGCGTCCGTGCTCACGGATGGGGAGCAGAGCAGGAGACCTGGACCTGCTGCAGGTCTGGCAGCGTGTCCTCCTCGTTGCGTTCCTCCTGGCAGAGGGAAAGCTCCTGCTAATGGCTCTTCCTCCCCCACCAAAACGTGCGGGGAGGAGACAGACGGGCTCCTGCTGAATGGAGCGAACGTAACTGAAGGTGCTCAAGGAAAACCTCGGCAAAGCGGGCAAGGGATGACTGTGCAAACCCGAGCAGGGGAAAGGCTGAGTCACTTCCTCCCCCAGAGCCCTAAATAGAGAAGAGCGTAAGGAAAATCATTCTCTGAGCTGACAAAAAAGGAAGAGAATCCCCTGTTTAAAAAAATAAAAATAAATCAAAGCGCATATAGTGACAGCAGAAGGGGAAGGGAGAGAAAAGGCAGCCTCGTGCTGCAGCTGGAATGGGAAAGGCTGTCAGGAGCAGAGAGGGGCAGAACATCATTCCCAGCTCCTTTGGGAACTGGGGGGGGTCACTTAATCACTTTTAACAGCAGCTCCAGCTGCAAGGCAAGTTCACAGACCATCGATGGTGCCGAAAAGCCACCGTGCTGCTGCCTCGTCTCCTCCAGGCGATGCTGCCAGCTGTGACCTCTCGATGGGAAACACCAGAGAGCCTGGGCAGCGCCTGGCCAAGCTTTTGGGGATGGATTTTATCCACTCCCCAGTGTAGAAACGCTCTACATGAGCTTCTAGGTGGCAGCACGTGAAATGCCACTATTAGGAGCAGTAACACCATAATACCCGATTATCCATCCCAGCAGGTATGCGGAGAGGCTAAGCTCAGGGCTGGAAAACCCTTTTGAACTGCGGGATACCAGTACAGGCAGGAGAGTGGAGAGGAATCAGCCATCAGCTTCTCTCTGTGAGCTTGGCGGTCATGCACAAGCATAAAGTTCTGGGACAACAGCATGGCAGCATAAAATAGAATAGTTTGAGTTGGAAGGAACCTTTATAGGTCATGTCCATCACACTCACCCAGCCAGCTCCTCCTTCCCCATGTTCAAGGTGATTTAGGTCATTTCCTTCAAGAAAATTTAGTTAATTACAGGTCCAGAGGAGGCCACGGAGATGCTCCAAGGGCTGGAGCCCCTCTGCTGTGAGGACAGGCTGAGAGAGTTGGAGGGGTTCAGCCTGGAGAAGAGAAGGCTGCGGGGAGACCTTAGAGCCCCTTCCAGTCCCTCAAGGGGCTCCAGGAAAGCTGGGAAGGGACTCTTGATCAGGGAGGGGAGCCATAGGACAAGGGAGAACGGTTTCAAACTGCAAGAGGGGAGATGGAGATGAGATGTGGGGAAGAACTTCTTTGCTGTGAGGGTGGTGAGACCCTGGCCCAGGTTGCCCAGAGAAGCTGTGGCTGCCCCATCCCTGGAGGTGTTCGAGGCCAGGTTGGAGGGGGCTTTGATCAACCTGGTCTGGTGGGAGGTGTCCCTGCCCATGGCAGGGGGGGTTGGAACTGGATGATCTTTAAGGTCCCTTCCAACTTGAACCACTCTGTGATTCTATGATTTTATGAATTACTAAAGCCCCTTCTGAGTCAACCGACCTGCTCACAGCCAGACAGCTAATATTTAAACTGACGATTGCAGCCGCCTCTCCTTGTAGGATTTCCCTTTTCCACCCTCTTTATTACAGCCTGTGAGTTCTTATTTTTGAGACCTGCACTCCTCTGTCAAATTTGGCTGAAATTAGGCCCTGGGTTAAAAAAAGCTTCTGAAGAAATAGTGAGTGACATGCAGTCTGAGTGCTTAAGCCTCATTTCTGTAAATTAAAAAAAAAAAAAAAGCACAGAAATCCAGAGAAGAAGCTTCAAAGTGGCTGTTCGCAGTTGATAAATAAATCTTTCACCCCATGTAATGCAAATATATTAAAAAGAAAAGCCATGCAAATATCCTTTCTTGGAACCGATTCCGATAAAGACAATGTGTGCTCTGCAGATGCTCCCAAATCCAGGATGGAGGGAGAAGGACCAGCACCCTGAGGTGAATTTTTGAATTAAAAGCATCTGAGCAGGGAAGGATGCTGCGGCTCTGCTGACAACCAGTGCTCCATAGGGCTCCGATGTCCTGCCTGCTCCGAGCATCCTCACAGGCAGGAAAAAACGCTCCACTGCCTTCGCCAGGCCAGCATAGGGATGGAGAGAGCAGGGATGCAGGGAGGGATGGAAAACTCGCTGTTCCCCAGAAGAGCTTTCCAGACGCGTGCGTTTCATTTCGGAGCTGTCATCGCAACGTGAGAAACTGCTGGTCCCGAAACAAGGGGAAAAAAGCCTTTGGAGAAAGCCATACATCACCTCGTCACAGCTGCTCCCTTGCAGCTCTTCAGTCTCTTCATCCACATCTGTGGCCTCCTCTTCCTCTAGATGCATCCATAGCCTTTGTTGCGAGATCCACAGCTCCTGAAAACTCCACCTAACTCACCTACTGCCTTGCAATGATGAGACACGCACGTGGCAAGAAAAATGAAGAAATCATTTCCAAAAGCACCCTGAGCCTCCACGTCCCTGCTGTGAAGCCTCCAGCTGCAAAAATTATTGCTGCAAGCTTTAGGATCGCCAGCCAGGCTTCCTGAGCTGGAGAAAAATGTAATCAAAGGCGCCTCCAAGCCAATCGCTTGGCTGGGAAGAGGCATTCCTTGGATCACCGATATGCCCTGATGTAAAGGAATACGGCTCCCGTGGGTACAGGCAGCCACCTCTGCCTCTTCTCACCGTGCAAAGCAAACACCACCTTAAACGTAACACATTTCTCCGTTATTAAACTCCAGCTGACAACCACAGCACAAACACAACCCTTCCTGCTTTCTTCTCCTCTCTTGCCCAGATACCCAAGATGGTAGTTTTGTCGGCACGTTATTAAAATCCCCTCTGGCTCTGTAGCAGCCGGACGCGGCACCTAAGAGTCCTCTGATCCAGGGGTTTGCTTCTGGCCAGGTGATGCAGGGAGATGCCAGCACCCAAAAGCAAAGCAGCTTTTGCAGATGATTGTTTTGGGTTGGCTTGGTTGGACCTAGAGTAAACCAAAGTCCCACCAGTGACCAGAGTGCATACTTCTTTACAGGACAAAAAAAGAAAAAATAAACCTTTAAAATTCACCCCATGATTATTCCTGCAAGATTTGCCCATAAGCAAACACCAAGATGTGTTTTCACACACCTGAACACCTGGCAGAGCCACCTGCGGAAGCTGGTGGTCCCAAAACAACATCTCCATGGACCACGTAGCAGAAGGAGCAGCTCACGGCCACGGGCAAGCCCAGCTCTGCAAAGGAGTTGCCCCAGCCCTGATCTCACTGGTGGCTCTGCAACCTGTGTCCAGCTCCATGCCACTCTTCCTACGCCAGCTACCACCCAACACAACCGGTGACAGCTCGGTTGTGGACACCAGCTTCTCCTGAGCTTCTCCCAGGTTTCTCCCAAGGTCCTGGTGAACGCTAGCCAAGCAACACGGCTCCTCCAGGATTTCATGAGTTCAAAAGCATTTTTCAGAATTAATTACAAACCCCGTTAGTGGTTCCCTGTCGCAGGTGGCTGGGGAAGCTGGTGGCAGCTGTGTGCCTTCCTGTAGCTTCTGCTTTGGTGCAGGGCAGGCTCCAGCAGTGGTGAAGACTTCCTAGGGCAGTGCAGTTGTACAAACCAGTCCCAGCAAGACCAGTCAGATCCAGAGGGAGGGGGAAGGTTGGTTGGGGTTTTTTCTTTTTGCATTAAGGCCAATTAAAATCGCTGGTGAGAAACGAGAAGCTTGTGGGCACCCACATGCATCCTCAGATCACCCAGGCATGACATGACGCCAAGGGATGGGGCACACCACACAGCCGCCCACCTCCGCTCCCCATCCCAGGCACATCCCCACCACAGATACGTCATCCCACCCATAACCCTTCCCGTCCTGCCACCTGAAAGATGCAAGTGACATCCACCACCACCCAGTGGCATGGTGGACACAACCACGCTGGGGAAGAAGGTGAAGCTGAGCTAGGGCTGGTGGCCACAGAGGAGACGCCCTTGATAAATTGCTGCACGTTGTGAAATTGTCCTGCGGCATGCTCCTGGCCGACAGGCATGGCAGGATTTGGTCCTGCAGAGATAGCAGAGGCAGAAGTTTAGTTGTGTCACCACAGCTTCCCCTACCACCTAAGGAAACAGGTTTTTCTTCTCCTCTACCATGACTGCTACGTGCTTGGGGGACAGGGGAAGGCAAGGGTTGTCTCTGTAGGAGAGGAGACAGGAGAAATGGCTTTTCTGAAGTAAGCACAAGACTGCTCCTCTCCAACCTGTGGTTCCTAAAGCCTCAGAGGTCCCCAAAGGGGTCTCCAAAAGCTAACTTGAAACAGCAAAGATCTCAAATCCATTATAGAGACACCAACCCCACTCCTGGCCACTTCTCGGATACCTCTACGTTGCAGAAGACTAACAATGACCACGCAGAATCCAGCAAGCCAAGACCTAACCATGGCACAGCCCAAGGCAGACGTGGAAGAAACAAAACTTCTCTTTTCAGCAGGAAAGTTGACGGTTAAATACACAAAAGCTTTGAGAACACCCAGCGTCATCCCTTTTTCAGTCTGAACTGAGGAGGAAACATATTTCTCTTAGCATCCACATCAAGGCGTCTATGTTGTAAATGACTATATATATAAAGGTATATACATATGCATACATATATATAAATAAATAAAAATAGCCAGTCCTTCAAACAAACAGAAAATGATTGGTTAGCTACGCTAGCCCTTTATTTCGGGTGACTCAGTAATGTGCTAATTATACTAAGGCAGCAGAACTGCACCTTCTCCGAGGAGTTTCACAAGAACATCCCGAAGCATTTATGGAGATTACTTGTCCAGAAGCTTCAACGCTTCCAAATTTTCGAGACAGGTACAGTTGTCCTTTCCCCAACCTGATGAAGACCATGAGCTACAGAGCAGCAGACTGTTAACTCTGAAACTTAACAATGGCATGGGTAATGAAATGTCTTAGTACTTCCACCAAACTGAAGAACAATGAAATCATTAGCAATATTTAATTGCTCCATTGAAACAGTCAAGCAATATGCTAAATATGCCCCAAACAGCTCCCGAAATAGCTCATCTGCTGACTCTGACTTCCATAGAAACCATGGGGTCTTGCTATACTTTTAAGGTATAGCTCCTCACAAACACACAGGACCCCAAAGACTCACTTGACCAGCAAGAACACAAAATTAAATAAGGTCCAAGAAGGGTTTTCTTGATGCTCTGCAGAGACCTAACGGCAAAAACTCAACCAGGGATAACTACCCCAAGTTCACACCGCTCCTTCTGGGGAAAGACCAAGCAGCGGCAAGGATGGCCGCAAGGAGAAACAGGAGAGAGAGACCCAAAATAAAAAGGAAAGGAAAAGTCAGCGTAGCAAAAGTTGTACCACGGTAGAGTGAACTCATCAGTGAGGATGCTCAGAGAGCAAAAAGAGAGGATTTTTCTCACCCAAGACCGAGTGCTGAAGGAGGGACATCTGGAGATAAAGCTCAGCACCTTGTCATCTTCCCTTTCACAGTCTGGATCAAGGGCTAACAACTATCAAGTATGTTTTCACGCTTTGCACATTATTTTTCACAACTCTCAGGAGCCCTCCCCAAACCATTCCCATCCTATTTGTGCTTGAGGTTGACTTAAGTGAGGGAAAAAGATGTCAAAATCCAGCCAAGCCCCTAAGGTAGCTTATTCCTCTCCCAAATCCCATTGCAAAGGCAGAGCTGGTGTTCAGTTCATCTCCACAAATGGTTTCTCCATCTCCTGTCAGCTAGGGAGCTCCTGAGTGCTGGGCTTTACCTTCCAGCTCACCTGAGACAAGTCGCTTCCCCATATCATCACCTTCACCTCCAGCATCCAACTGCTGCTCATCTGCTTTCCTTTAAAAGCAACCTAAGATCTTACAAATGATAAAAAAAAAGAAAATGCTTCCTAAGAGCTGGACGAGTCCCACAGCACTTTAACCACGACACCTGAAATGCACAGAGCCCACCGATGCAGTACCCACATCGCAAGGAGGGCTCAGGCAGTGCTCAGAGGGCAAGAGCTTCACATACAAGCACAGCCTGAGCTTCCCAAAACAGTCACTGCTCGTCTCTCTGCCAAAGATAACACACTTAACGCAGGGAAGCCACAGCCTACAAATTTTACTCAAGGCTCGAGGGAATAAAATCCAGCGCAAGGTTCTGCTCTTGGACTGCAGGATCAGCAAGGACAGAGCAAAGCCTTTGCGGTCCTTATGGGGAAAAATAACGTGGATCGGCACAATAATATGGGTTTTTTCCACTAGTTGGAGACAAAGTGTGAATACTTGCTTGTCACGGTCACAGAAGCCATAAGCAGCGCGGGATGCTTCCCTATCCATCCTGCCTGGCAACCCCCTGCCAGTGTCTGGTTGCTCAGAGGATGGTCCACCATCAAAAAGCCTTCCTAGATTTTGGAGAGGAGGGACTATTAAATCACCTGGCCTTATTTTGGTATCTTTGGGTTGAAAGAAACAACGTGAAAGCTCAGTGTATCTTCTGCTTCCTCCCATCTCTTTTGTTTCTGTTAACAAGGCCGTGACTTCAAGCTTCATCCTATACCTGCCTGAGTGGTGGAGGAAGAGTAGCATGGATTAATGAAGCAAGAGTGAAGGTGGAACAGATGGACGCGTGGAAATGGCCTATTTCAGGTGACCTACCAGGTCTCCGGAGAGGCCCAGGGCACCTCAGCCCTTCTCCTCATGGTGGGAAACTGCACCTGCCCCTTTCCAGTCTAATGGGATTCCTACCTCATCCAGCGTGGGGTCCTACTGGTGGGGAGGTTCACCCCTTCCAGAGGAGCTAGACACAGGGAACAGCCCCAGGAGATGAATCATGGTCTCATTTTATGGAAAAACAACTCCAAGGACCAAGTTTTAAGGCACCAGGATGCCAGGGACATATAGCAACTGTGCCTCCAGGCTTTGCTAGGGGCAGCTGTGGCAAAAAACATCCCAGGACTGCCGGTTCCTCTGCTGCCACTAACATCTGTTGTCCCCTACTGGTACCCACAGTCCCCGAGACCACGTGCAGCCAGAGTGACTCTGCAGGAAACCGATAATCATAAAATAACAACAAAACGTAGCCGCTGGCGAGCCCTCGCTTGCTACACCCGAACCCAACCCTGCATCCAGGATGGGGAATGCAGTTCCTGGGAGGTGGGAGATGCTCCCGCCTCTGGACCACACAGCAGTGGACATCCCACCGGGGATGTCCCCCCTGTACAGATGCTGGGGGTGAAACCAGGTGGTACCTTTGTGCCTGCAGGATGCTGCCGCCACTCTCATCCTCCCAACCCCAGCTTTTGCTGCAAAAGGGATAACGATGAACGACGCTAACTGCATCTGAGGGGTTGTCCTTCTCCTTATTGTCCGTGGCGGGGCTCGCCGGGGGAGATGGAGTAAGAGGCCAGCCATGCCCTTCGTTAGGGCTAACGAAGCGGTCTGGGAAGCTTCCAGAGGCCGAGAGCCGGACCCGAATGCGGCCCCACACCTCCATCGTCCCCGTTACCGCCCTTCCCGCCGCTAAGAGGGAACTATGGGGGGGGTGGGGTGGGGGGAATAGGGCAGGGGGGTGCCCCACATCCAGACACGAATTGTCAGGGAAAGGAAGCGGAAAAACCCCCACACGGGACGAGGCCACCGAGAGGCCGAACCCCCACCCCCCCGCCTCCCTCTGCAAAAAATTACCCCCCAACCAGCCACGCTCTTCGCAGCCCAGAGCGCACCCACGCGTGGGGTTTGGTGTGGGGGTTTTATTATTATTATTATTATTATTTCTGAGGGAGACAAAAGGCGGGACGTGCGCCCCCCCACACTACTCCACCCCCCCCCCAACCCCCCCCCCCCAACCCGGCTGCTGTGTCATCGGCCCCCCCGCCCCGGCCTTACCGTGCTGCGGTGCCGGGCGGTGTCAGACCCCCGCCGGGAGGCTCATGGGCGCCGGGGGAAGGTGAGGAGGGGACGAGGAGGGGACAGAGAGACAGACACAGGCACCCGGGGCGCCGCCCGCCCGTGAGGAGACACCCGGCTCCGGCTGGGGCGGAGGGACGGGACGGGGCGGCCGGAGAGTGACGCGGCCGCCGCCGCCCCGCCCGGCCCGGCCCCCGCCGCTGACTCCTCCGCCGCCGGCCCTGACGGGAGATGTAGTCCGTGCCCGGCCTGCCCGCCTCCCCAGCACCACCGGTGTCCTTCATCACCCCATTCCCCGGCACCCCCGAGCCCACCCACCACGGCTCTTAAAGCGCCCAGATTTCGGGCAGGCTTTTGTGGCGTTTTTCCCCTCCCCTCTCCCCGCGTTGAAGAAGGTAATTCACATTTTCGGACCATCTCCCCCACCAGAAAAGCTGCATCCTTCGGAATTCAGCCCAAAAACCCCCATCTTCTCCCAGCCCTCCTCCTCCAGGGCCAGCAGCACCCAACCAGGCTTTAGGCAAGGGGGGGGTGTGTTAAGCTGAGCTTAAAAAGAAGGAAACTGCAAGGGTTTCCACATAAATCATAGAATCATGGAATGGTTTGGGTTGGAAGGGACCTTCAAGACCATCCAGTTCCAACCCCTGGAAGGGACCTTCAAGACCATCCAGTTCCAACCCTTGGAAGGGACCTTAAAGCCCATCTAGTTCCAACCCCCTGCCGTAGGCAGGGACACCTCCCACCAGACCAGGTTGATCAAAGCCCCCTCCAACCTGGCCTTGAACCCCTCCAGGGATGGGGCAGCCACAGCTTCTCTGGGCAACCTGGGCCAGGGTCTCACCACCCTCACAGCAAAAAATTTCTTCCCCAGATCTCATCTCAATCTCCCCTCTTCCAGTTTTATATGGAAACGCCGGCTTTGAGCAACCTGGTCTGGTGGGAGGTGTCCCTGCCCAGGGCAGGGGGGTTGGAACTTCATGATCTTTAAGGTCCCTTCCAACCCAAACCATTCTATGATCTATGATTCTATGAAATACACAAAACTCTGAGTCCAGAAATGTAAAACACAGAATATAAACACCTTTAAAACCCCCTCCTTGCCAGCTGGATCCGTTCAGTCCCTTCAGGCCTGCTTGAAGCCACCACTTGGAGATGTCCCTACAAGCGACTTAAACCACCTTCTCCTCACCCCGTCGGGCTCTCGAAAACCTCAACCCGCCTCATCGTTCCCCATTTCTTGTCGTTTGGGTTATTATTCAAGAGGTAACTTTATTTCTAGCCGTGGATCCTTGGTTGCTCTCCCTCTGGTTTGGGCCGGAACATTCAGCCCGGGTAAATGGATCACGTTAACGAGCATCAACGGAAGAACCTCCACCATAAATTAGCCAGAAGAGCTGGCCTCTGAAGAAACCTTAATTCTACTTGGACGGCAAAACCGGATTCGAAAGATCTCTCTCTCCCCGCTGTGCTTTATTTTTGGCCGTATCATTTGCTGGGCAGGTTGCCATGACAACCTTATATTCACCGGAGGGTGGCTATAATTGGGAGAGCACATTGTTAATTTAGCTCCAGCTTTTTATTTATTTTTTTTTATTATTATTATTATTTATTATTATTTGGTCGTATTTTAAGCAAAGGGGAAATGCCTGGATTTTTCGTATTTTTTTATCTATGATTATACTAGGGTTTAATTATTAATCCGAGCGCCAGTAGCGTCGCTCCGGCGAAGGCTGAGCTGCCGAGCGGAGCTCACCGGGGCAGGCGATGGCTCTGCCCGCATCCCGTTTCCCCGCCTCGTCCCCTCCTCCAGCCCCACCAGAATCCCCTCCAGCTCCCCCCGGAATCCCTCCCCAGCCCCCCAGAATCCCCTCCATCCCCCTTGAGAGCCCCCCCCCAGGATTTCCCAGGGATGCTCCCGGTTTACGAGAGCAGGGTTAGGGGGAAAAAAAGAAGGTAGGATCCGCTCTTGCATTAATGAGCATTTTTTTGAAATGCCAGTGCCATCGGGATCACAGAATCACAGAATATTTTTGGTTGGATGGGACCTTTGAGATCATTGAGTCCAACCAACATCAACAAAAAAAAAAACCAAACCAAACCAAACCACCAAAAACAAAAAAAACCCCAAAAAATCCCAGAACACCAAACACCAAAACCAAACCAAACCAAACGCCCACAACCACACCCCACCCCACCCACAAACAGACACAACCCCACAATCTCGGGCACTAGAGCATGCCCTGAAGTGCCACGTCTACACGTTTCTTGAATACCTCCAGGGATGGCGACTCCACCACCTCCCTGGGCAGGCTGTTCCAGTGCCTGACCACCCTCTCACTAAAGTAATTCTTCCTGATATCTAATCTAAACCTCCCCTGCCCCAACTTCAGACCATTTCCTCTGGTCCTGTCATTATTCCCTTGGGAGAAGAGGCCAACACCCACCTCTCTACAACCTCCTTTCAGGTAGTTGTAGAGGGCAATGAGGTCTCAGCCTCCTCTTCTCCAAACTAAACATGCCCAGTTCCCTCAGCCTCTCCTCATATGACTTGTTCTCTAGCTCCCTCACCAGCTTGGTGGCTCTCCTCTGGACACGCTCCAGCAGCTCCATGTCCTTCCTGGAGTGAGGGGCCCAGAACTGAACACAGCACTCGAGGTGAGGCCTCACCAGTGCCCAGTCCAGAGGCACCATCACTGCCCTCCTCCTGCTGGCCACGCTGTTCCTGATACAGGCCAGGATGCTGTTGGCCTTCTTGGCCACCTGGGCACACTGCTGGCTCATGTTCAGCCGGCTGTCCACCAACACCCCCAGGTCCTTTTCTGCCGGGCAGCTTTCCAGCCACTCTTCCTCGAGCCTGTAGCGTTGCCTGGGGTTGTTGTGACCAAAATTCAGGACCCGGCACTTGGCCTGATTGAACCTCATCCCATTGGCCTTGGCCCATCGATCCAACCTGTCCAGGTCCCTCTGTAGAGCCTTCCGACCCTCAAGCAGATCAACACTCCCACCTAGTTTGGTGTCATCTGCAAACTTACTGAGGGTGCACTCAATCCCCTTATCCAGGTCATCAATAAAGATATTAAACAAGACTGGCCCCAAAACTGAGCCCTGAGGGACACCACTGGTGACCGGCCACCAACAAGATTTCACCCCATTAATCACAACTCTCCGGGCACGGCCACCCAGCCAGTTTTTTACCCAGTGAAGAGTACACTTGTCTATGCCATGATTCGCCAGCTTCTCCAGGAGAACGCTGTGGGGGACGGTGTCAAAGGCCTCACCAAAGTCCAGGTAGACAACGTCCACAGCCCTCCCTGCATCGAGAAGGCGGGTCACATGGTCATAGAAAGAGATCAAGTTGGTTAAGCAGGACCTCCCTTTCATAAACCCATGCTGGCTGGCCCTGATCCCTCGGCTGCCCTGCACTTGCCTTGAGAGCTCACTCAAGATGATCCTCTCCATGATCTTTCCCGGTACCGAGGTCAGACTGACAGGCCTGTAGTTTCCCGGATCATCCTTCTGGCCCTTCTTGTAGATGGGCGTCACATTGGCCACCCTCCAGTCATCTGGTACCTCTCCTGTTGACCAGGATTGTTGATAGATAATGGAGAGAGGCTTGGTGAGCTCTCCCGCCAGCTCCCTGAGTACCCTTGAGTGAATCCCATCCGGCCCCATGGACTTATGCGTGTCCAGGTGCAGAAGCAAATCATTAACTACTTCCTCCTGGATTATGGGGGGGGTTGTTCTGCTCTCCATCCTTATCTTCCAGTTCAGGAGGCTGAACACCCTGGGGGTAGCTGGTCCGACTATTGAAGATCGTCAACTTTAACCTGACAACGGTTCGTCTCAGCTCGTTATTAATAGCAAATCACCCTTTTTGGAGAACATCGGCCTGTAGGAGTGATATTAATGGTGTGAACATGTTGGCATGTGTGAAGTCCTGCTCCCGGGTGGACACGTCAGGTCCTGGCGTGGTAGGACCTCTCCAAGAATCCCGCTCCTGTCCCAACCTGCTCAAGGCACCCCTGACCCGGTGACATCTCAAAGTGTCACCGGGCGCTCACCTCCATCCTTGCTGGGAGCAGAAAGGTGGCTGGGGACAGGGTGCTTTGGTCCAGGAGCCCAGGTGGGCGCTGGATCAGGGCACACAACCTCCAGCCTGAGATTTTTGGTGCCATCTCTGCCGTCTCACGCCCACCCTCACGTGGGTTTGAAGCTCCACGGTCACCCTGGTCATGGTGTTTGTTATTAAGCCGTCCCAGCAGGAAGAAAGTGCAGCTTTACAGTATCCGGGGACTTTTCTCCGGGAGCTGGCGCGGCTCCAGGTCCAAAGAGCAAAGCGGAGCTGCTGGTCCCGTCCCTGCGTGGGTGCAGCCCCTGCGATGCGCACGCTCAGCCTCCTCCTTTTATCCCGGCTTCTGGCTTCATCCCCTTGGAGGGAAACGGGGAAAGGAGAGGGTTTCCACTTAAAAGGGAAAAAAAAAAAAAGGAAAAAAAGAGAGGAGTTGTGAAAAGCCGTGGACGGAGGAGGGAGTGGAAACATCCTTCTTTCAAGGAAAAGATGCTGTGGCTGCTGTTCTGGGTACCATACGCCAGGTAATAACACGAGATGACTCAGTGCTTGGGAAATTAAATCGGCTCTTTATTAAAAGCGCGTATTTAGGGAGGTGGTGAGGTGTCAGGGGACTTCCTCCGTCGCCGGAGCAGAAGGATTTGAGGCAGGATGCCCGGCTTCTTGTGCTGCTGAGCACAGAGTCCACAGGATGCCAGGACCCACGCCGGCAGGACCGTATCCTGCCTCAGCATCCTCCCAGGGCTGCTCCCGGGAAAGCGCCGAGCATCTCCGGGAAGACATTAAGAGCCTCCCTCAGCTCTTTCCCAGTTCAGTGGGAACTGGTGGATCTCTGCCAGTGGGAAATGCTCCAACCTCAGGATTTTTGTCCCAGGAAAATAGCAAGAGAGGGAAAAGAGGAGCCGGGGATGCAAAGATATTTGAGAGAGCGAAAGATGCCGTGCCGAGCTCTGCCCTCGCCCGGGCAATACCTTTTAAAATGGCTCAGCAATAGTGGGAACCTGCTGCTTTGAGGGGAAAATATAGAATATTTACAAAGCACCTCGCTCGTAGCTGCGGTGAGCCGGTAGCTTGGTGCTCCCTCACCAGCTTGGAGCAAATCTTGGCTTCACAGAGCGTAGCTGAAGGCAAAATTCACCGTCCTGTGTTCTGCTCAAATTATACATCCCCTGTGTGGAAAGCTCAGTTGTACACACAGACCGGCACTGAAAACACAAACTAAAGAAGGAGGGAACTCCTGTCTCCTTCCCCACGTACTTCTGGCATAGGTGGGATGATGGGGATGTCTCCCAGGAAGGAGACACGCTGATGCCCTCAGCAGGTTTCTAAGAAGTGGCCTGCAAAATACCCACCGTGGCCATCGAGTCCTTGGATGCTCCATCTGGGACTCCGACATGAAAATAAACCCTTAAAGGAGTTGGGTGAACAATCTTCCTGCCAGAGTGAGAGAGATCATTATTCCGGCTGGGGCCGCGGTTGAGTTGAAAGCAAATAGGCCTCCTTTAAAAACCCAAATAATAGATCTACTGTAGAAGCAAGGACTGGAGACAGACGAGGTCTTTATTCCCATCCTGACAGAGCCTGAGAGAGGGGTCTTCCCTCCTTCCCGAGTGTGGAGACGTCTGTCCATGCCTGGGGGGGCTGGTGGTGTTGGACATGGGGCTCCAGCAGTTCCTCCTCCACCCAAACCTTCTGGGGTGAGATAACCTGAGAGAAACTGAGGTGATGGGATCAGCCAGGACATTTGTGGCAAAAGGGGCAACACAAAGCTGTCAAGACTCTCTCCTATATATATATATATAAATCAAATTTCGGAGCGGGTACCCACGGGTGAAGCAACGCTTTGCTATGGCAAGAAGAGAAGCCGGTTTTGAAACGTCGAGCGCGGGGACAGGCTCCTTCCCCCAGTTCTCAGTTATTTTTAGAAGGGCATTTGGATCCAGCGCAGTGATGGGTGCCAAGGCTGTTTTCAAGTCAAGGCTAAATTCCCTGCTATTTGGCGGAGGTCTGGAGCAGGATGGGTCCGGGGCTCCTGGAAAGCTGGGCTTACGAAGGCTGCTTTGCTGCAGACGGGTTGAAATCCAGCTCTGATGCCACTTTCCGTACTGCCCATGAGAAGATGTAACGCAGAACATTGGGATTTTTTCCTTGACCTCCTGTGTCTCTTAAATAATATCCCTAATTTCCTGTATTTCGCATAACTCAGCTGCAGAATGGGGCTACCTGGACGTAATTCATGGCTTTCTTCCCTTGATTTAATTCACAGCTACCTCTTTCGATTAAAGAGGCCTTAGAAATGCAAAGTATGATTACCCGGGTAAGAATAAATCACCGAATTAAAGGATTGCCACTATTCTAGCCCCGAGGAAACACGTGGGCATTTGCAAAGGTCGAGCTGCTGAGGAGGCCGAGCCAAGAGCTGGCAGACGCGTCGCAAGGTCTTGGGATGGGTGATGAAAGACGTCCTTCCACACCAGGCAAGGCAGATCTTGTCAGATGCCTCCTCAGGGTGACAGAAAGCATCTCGGACAGGGACATCAATAAATCTGGGTTTGCTGGAGGACATAGTCAAATTAACCATTGACAAGCACGTTTTGCAGAGGCACGGCTGGCCGGGAAATATTCCAATAACCCAGAAATCTCTCTCTCTTCCCTTGCTTGCAAATTGGCTTTTTTTTTTTTTTTTTTTTTTTTTTTTCCCCCGTAATCCCTTATTATGGGTATTAATTGCATCAGAGGATTGTGACGCTGCTTAGAGGGGTGCAGCGGGAGGGAACCGCTGGTCGGTGGGGTGGGAGAAGCAGCAGGGGAATCTCACTGGTGTTAGGGCGAGGGGTGTGAGAAATCCAGGGCGCTGGATGGAGGAGGACAGGAGGACACCCTTCCAGTTCAAGCCTCTGGGGAGACCTTATTGCGGCCTTTCAATTCTCGAAAGGGGCTTATAAGAAAGATGGGGACAGTGGGACCCGTTTTTTAGTAGGACCTGTAGCGACAGGACACGGGGTAATGGCTTTAACCTGAAAGAGGGGAGATTCAGACTAGATAGAAGGAAGAAATGTTTTACGCTGAGGGTGGTGAGACACTGGCCCAGGTTGCCCAGAGAGGTGGTAGATGCCCCATCCCTAGAAACATTCCAGGTCAGGTTGGATGGGGCTCTGAGCAACCTGGTCTAGTTGAAGATGTCCCTTCTCATGGAAGGGGGTTTGGACCAGGTGGCCTTTAAAGGTCCCTTCCAACCCAAACCATTTTATTATTCTATGACTTGACCATTTCATCACTCAATATTATATTCCATCCAGGCAATTTATCGACACCATTGACTTTTAAGCAAGTCATAGCCCCAAAAGACTACCTGGAATGAGGTAGTTGCAAAAAGGAGACTAAAACTAAGAGGCTTTGGAGGAAAACCATGCTTTTGGCAAGCTGGAGATCTGGCACTCTGGTCCTGGGAATACTTTTCATCAGAAACAAGGAGCAGGCTGGGCACCAGGACGAGTTGTGACGGCTGCACTACATGAGCCAGCTCTGCCAGAGCCAGGGCAGGTACGGCTGCGGGGCTGGTGGCCCAACCCTTGGCTGGAGAGGGGTGGAAGGCATCATGACTCAATGGGTTTGGATGACCTGGGCTCTGCCACTGGTGATGACAGATGAAAGCCTTCAGTTCTCGGCTTCGGTTTTCCTCCCCTGAAATGGGCACGGCTTTACTTACCCTTGTTGGTAAAGTACTTTGTGAATCATAGAATCATAGACTCATTTGGGTTGGAAGGGACCTTAATGATCATCAAGTCAGCTTTCACCAGGTGTAAGTGGCCACCAGCCTTTGTAGAGCTTCCAGCAGCCCCAAGGACTGAGAAGGACTCTTCGAACATCTCTCTCTGGTCCTCAGGACAAAGTCCTAGGAGAAAATCTTCCTCTTTGGGTAACTGAGAAGCATCTCGGGGTGTTACAGGCTTGTGCCTCATCTCCTTCAAGGTGGTAGCAGCTTCCTTGCCTGACCCTGGGTTACGCCAGGATCCAGTGGGGAAGAGCACGGAGCCCACCAAGGTGGCTGTTCACCACACACCAACTCACACCAGCTTCTTGTTTCTCCTGCTTCTGGGAGCCCACATCCTCTGCAGTCACCTTCCTGCAGCCTCTGTTATCTCCCACACATCTTCTAATGGTGCCTTTCCTGGCCCTGACTCACCTGCTGGTATGGAGATCCTCCCTTTCCCCCCAAATTCTCTCTTATCTCCACATCCCAGCAGAACCACCACAAACAGGAAGGAGGGTTGGCAGCGAACATCACTCCAGCACCCATGAAGCACGGGTGAGCTCAGAAATGATATATATTTTTGTCAGATAAGTATAGTTTACATATTATGTGCAATGGAGAAACTATCTGGGTCGCTCAGACTCCGTTCCTTCGAGGGGGAGGACTTACACACCTCCCTCCACCAAGGAGATGGGATGTCTCAGGGCACCTGGGTCTTTCATCCTCTTTTTCCCGCTGGGCATCTCCACGCTATGAAACGATAGTCCTAAACCACATAATAAAAGCCTACTCTGGACAAGGCAACTCGTGGTTTCCCCACACCAGCAGGTCAGGCCGAGCAATGATGAGAGCCCAGGATTTATCCTTGGTCTGCTCATAAAATAAACAGGCTTATCTTCACGCGGGCTTTGCTCCTTATCACATCGCTTCGGTAAAAAATACACCCGGCTGAAGTCCTCCCCTCCCTTCCCCAGCAGGTGCTGAGGGCTGGCACCCCAGTTTGGACCCCTTGGCCTTTCCCAGTAGGGTGACTGGGGAGGAAAGGGAAAGATTTTTTACTCCCTGCTGGCTGCAAGAGGTGTTAGAAGAAAAGGGCTCGACGCCCTCCCGCTTTTGATAGGAGGAAAAATAAAAAAGGAGATAACGGTATCAAACCACCAACGCGCCGGGCGTACGGCAGGCGTTTCATCACCGCTGTGGCCTTCGGGAACCAGAGCGGGGCAGATTTATATGATCCGTGCTGGGACAGAAATATATCCACGCGAGAGGTCTCCTCACGTAGCAGATAGAGGCGAGATGGAAACCTGCAGCTGCTGAATAACCAACAACGTGAAGGTACCTACTGACCCGCTCAACACAAGTTAGTCATCCCCTCCAGGAACAGGCAGTGGTTAAAGATTTGGCCGGTTGAGAGCAAAAGTTCTATTTATTTGCCCCAAAATACACAGTGCACGAAGCCTGAAATAACAAAAATAACAAAAGATCTTTCTGTCTGGGTCCAATCAACACTTTTCTCCCCCCGTGAGCTGGAGGGTGTCCCTGCAGCTCAGGCAACAGAAGGACCAGAGGGGCTGGGGGAGCTTCCTGCTTCCCCATCACCCCTGGGTGCTGCTGGATACCCACCCCTTCTTCTGGTGGCTCAGCAGCACCCTGCCATCTGGCCGTCTGGAACATTTTAATTTGTTTTCCAAGCTACCAGCCTCCCTTAGCACTCTTCACTGCTCTCACCAGAGGTATCTTACCTGTAACCTTTCTTTTTTCCTAGCTCTTCCCCCCAAAACCTCATTTGATCCCACGCCATGGCTAACACCTGGAAGAGAATCGGAGATATTTACAATAGTCATTAAAAAGCAGTACCTAGGGCTCCCTGCATCTCCACCTTGGTGGGTAGAATCATAGAATGGTTTGGGTTGGAAGGGACCTTAAAGACCATCCAGTCCAACCCCCCCCTGCCATGGGCAGGGACACCTCCCACCAGACCAGGTTGATCAAAGCCCCATCCAACCTGGCCTTGAACACCTCCAGGGATGGGGCAGCCACAGCTTCTCTGGGCAACCTGAGCCAGGGTCTCACCACCCTCACAGCAAATAAGTTCTTCCTGAGATCTCACCTAAATCTCCCTCTTTCATAGAATCATAGAATCATCCAGGTTGGAAGAGACCCTTGGGATCATCGAGTCCAACCATCTACCCTACACTACAAAGTTCTCCCCTATACCATATCCCCCAACACCACATCTAAACAGCTCTTAAACACACCCAGGGATGGTGACTCAACCCCCTCCCTGGGCAGCCTGTTCCAATGCCCGACCACTCTTTCTCTGAAAAATTCTTTCCTAATGTTCAGTCTAAACCTACCCCGTTGGAGCTTGAAGCCATTCCCTCTCGTTCTGTCATTAGTTACCTGTGCGAAGAGACCAGCACCAACCTCTCTACAGTGTCCTTTCAAGTAGTTGTAGAGAGTGATGAGGTCTCCCCTCAGCCTCCTCTTCCTCATACTAAACAGTCCCAGCTCCTTCAACCGCTCTTCATAGGATTTGTTTTCCAGGCCCTTCACCAGCTTCGTTGCCCTCCTCTGCACTCGCTCCAGCACCTCCATATCTCTCTTGGATTGAGGTGCCCAAAACTGGACACAATACTCCAGGTGTGGCCTCACCAGTGCTGAGTACAGGGGCACAATCACCTCCCTACTTCTGCTGGTCATGCTGTTTCTAATACAAGCCAGGATGCCGTTGGCTTTCTTGGCCACCTGGGCACACTGCCGGCTCATATTCAGCCGCTTGTCAATTAGAACCCCCAGGTCTCTTTCTTCCAGGCAGCTTTCCAGCCACACTTCCCCAAGCCTGTAGCAATGCACGGGGTTGTTGTGGCCCAAGTGCAGAACCTGGCACTTGCCCTTGTTGAAACTCATGCCATTGATGTTGGCCCAATGCTCCAATCTATCTAGGTCTCTCTGTAGAGCTTCCCTATCCTCCTGGGAATCAACACTCCTGCTTAGCTTGGTGTCATCTGCGAACTTGCTGATGATACACCCTATGTCCTTGTCGAGATCATCAATAAAGACGTTAAACAGAAATGGTCCTAACACTGAGCCCTGAGGCACACCACTTGTGACCGGCCGCCAGCTGGATTTAAATCCATTGAGCACCACTCTTTGGGACCTTCCAGTCAGCCATTGCTTGACCCAGCAGATCGTATGCTCATCCAGGCCGTGTGAAGCCAGTTTTTCCACGAGAATTGTATGGGGGACAGTATCGAATGCTTTTCAAAAGTCCGGGTATACAATATCAACAGCCTTTCCCCCATCCAATAATCTGGTTGTTTCAGAACAGCTTTCAGTTTAAAGCCGTTCCCCCTCATCCTATGGCTCCCCTCCCTGATCAAGAGTCCCTCCCCAGCTTTCCTGGAGCCCCTTGAGGGACTGGAAGGGGCTCTAAGGTCTCCCCGCAGCCTTCTCTTCTCCAGGCTGAACCCCCCCAACTCTCTCAGCCTGTCCTCACAGCAGAGGGGCTCCAGCCCGCAGAGCATCTTTGTGGCCCTCCTCTGGACCTGTTCCAACAGGTCCATGTCCTTTCTGTGCTGAAGGTAGCTTTTGCCTCAGAGCCTCAGCAGTTCATTAACATATTGTGGTTTAGCTAAATCAGGTTGTTTTACCCGAATCTCCTCAAACCATCCCATTGTGCTGGCTGGAGGAGATAGGAGGAGCTCTGTGCCTGGGGGATGGCTTCCAGGATGCTGGGCTGGGAATTCTCAGGAACATGAGGACCACCAGGAGCCTTCATCTCCAGGTACCTTTTTTTCATCTCTCTGTCGCCATCAGCCAAGGACAACAGATGAGCTCCAGGTGCCTGGTGGCAAATCCAGCACCCCCAAGGCTTTCCCATGCTTGAATTTCATGCCCAGGGAGGATGCCCACATCCCTTCTCCCCTCTCCTGCCTCTCCCTCCATCACCAGCACCTCCAAGTTGCCTGTTTCCCAGGTTTCTGGTAAGACGAAGATGGGTGAAGGACCACCACCATCAGATCACTGCAAATCGAACCAATCCCCAGCTGTTCTTGGGATGTTTGGACTCACACGGTTGATAAAGAAAACTCCCTGCGTTGAGTGAGGAAATTCCCTTTGTTTCGGAAGTGACAGTAAAATCTGGGAAGATGCTGAGTTCATCTCTCCTGAGCTTTGCTTCCATGAATAAATATCAGCAGGTCTTTGGAGTTAGACCAGGGATGAACAGGCTCAGCCCTTCAGTCAGGAGTTATTCCAGTGTCCTCTCTTCTTCTGCTGTGGAAATGAAATGTTTAATTTAACTTCATTTCTGAATTATCCTAATTAAAAAGGGCTAGCAACACAATTAAGCGCGCTCCGCAGAGAGAAACTGCTTTCTTGAAAAGAAAGTAATAATGAAAGACCTGCTTTTGGACTCCAGATAATATAGTTTCCAGCAGATAATGTTTAATTTCTGTGTAATAAACCCATGTTCCCCAGCTGGGCTTTGTTCACATGGGCTGGAGTGCAGACGGTCGGAGTAATAGTAGGCTTAAACCTTGGTTGGCATCTTTCAGGTCCTGGAGCTGAGAAAAAACCTTATTGATTAGAAGTCCATGACGTTTGCAAGGTGCTCCTGACCATTTGAAGAAGCGGAGTATCATAAAGCCAAGCTCCTCAAAGTCCTCAGCATCTTCAGAAAAAACATGAGATTTTGAGTTCTAGAATAGAATAGTTCAGTTGGAAGGAACCTACAATGATCATCTTGTCCAACTCTCCTGCCCAAGTTCTGGAGCG
This sequence comes from Numenius arquata, assembly GCF_964106895.1. Taxonomy (NCBI): domain Eukaryota; kingdom Metazoa; phylum Chordata; class Aves; order Charadriiformes; family Scolopacidae; genus Numenius; species Numenius arquata. The sequence continues at coordinate 3,435,143 of NC_133615.1, forward strand.
CTCAGCAGCTCCACCAGATAAAATCTTTCTTAATGATCATATAATCATAGAATGGTTAGAGTTGGAAGGGACCTTAAGGATCATCTCATTCCAACCGCCCTGCCCTGGGCAGGGACACCTCCCACCAGACCAGGTTGCTCAAAGCCCCATCCAACCTGGCCTTGAACCCCTCCAGGGATGGGGCAGCCACAGCTTCTCTGGGCAACCTGGTCCAGGGTCTCACCACCCTCACAGCAAAGAAGTTCTTCCCCACATCTCATCTCAATCTCCCCTCTTCCAGTGTCAAACCCTTCCCCCTCATCCTATGGCTCCCCTCCCTGATCACGAGTCCCTCCCCAGCTTTCCTGGAGCCCCTTGAGGGACTGGAAGGGGCTCTAAGGTCTCCCTGGAGCCTTCTCTTCTCCAGGCTGAACCCCCCCAACTCTCTCAGCCTGTCCTCACAGCAGAGGGGCTCCAGCCCTCGAAACATCTTCATGGCCTCCTCTGGATCCATTCCAACAGGTCCATGTCCTTCCTGTGCTGAGGGCTCCAGAGCAGGACACAGTACTCCAGGTGGTATGATATATTTGTTGCCTTTTTGGATTCTGGCGAGTTGTAAGAAGAGACACAGCAGCTATTGCCAGAGTCATGGCGTAAATCACGGGAGAACAAAGTGGTAGGAAATTATTTTCTCCAGTTTTAAAGAAAAAAAAAAAAAAAAAGCCTGGTCACCTCTGCCAAGTGACGCATTCTCCGAGGAAAAACTGGACTTCAGAAAGGGTTGAACTTTGCTACAAAGGTAGCCCTGAATAAATCTCCTTCTCTTCATTCTCTCCAGGACACAGAGATTATAATTGATGAGAAATCATCAAGGAACACAGGGACGCATGGCAGGACATGAAAGATGGACAAATTTAGTCCAAGACAAATTGCAAGCATTTAACCGGGAAGGTAATTAAGGGTGTGGGACCTGGGGCTGTGGTGGATTCCTCATCAGCCAGAGTCTTTAATCAAAGTTGTTTCTTTTTTTTTTTTTCTGTGTGTGAATTTAATAGAGGCTTCTAAAATACTTTGCTAGGGCTTAAGCAAAATGGTGGACGTTGTTTGGGGATTAGAGGGTGCGGTCCTTTGGGCTGCATAAGAGAGGGCATCAGAGGAGACCATCCCTTTTGGCCTGGAGCTCAGCATGTCTATTCCTGCTCGCCTTGGGAAAGATCCACAGGCAGACATCGCCTCAGAAATCCCGGATAAATTATTTGGGTGTGCGCAGATGCAAAGGGAAGTGTCAAACCTCGTGGCATCTCTGGATGGGACAGGGCTGTGACCATCCTGCGAGGACACCGGGGAGAAAACACATGAAGTACCCCACCTGGAGTACTGCGTCCAGCTCTGGAGCCCTCAACACAGGAAGGGCATGGACCTGTTGGAATGAGCCAGAGGAAGCCATGAAGATGCTCTGAGGGCTGGAGCCCCTCTGCTGTGAGGACAGGCTGAGAGAGTTGGGGGGGTCCAGCCTGGAGAAGAAAAGGCTGCGGGGAGACCTTAGAGCCCCTTCCAGTCCCTCAAGGGGCTCCAGGAAAGCTGGGGAGGGACTCTTGATCAGGGAGGGGAGCCATAGGACGAGAGGGAACGGTTTTAAACTGCAAGAGGGGAGATGGAGATGAGATCTGGGGAAGAACTTCTTTGCTGTGAGGGTGGTGAGACCCTGGCCCAGGTGTCCCAGAGAAGCTGTGGCTGCCCCATCCCTGGAGGGGTTCAAGGCCAGGTTGGATGGGGCTTGGAGCAACCTGGTCTGGTGGGAGGTGTCCCTGCCCATGGCAGGGGGGTTGGAACTGGATGATCTTTAAGGTCCCTTCCAACCTGAACCATTCTATGATTCCATGGTTCTATGATTCTCTGATTCTAAAGAATATATCTCTGGAGAGAGAAGAGTTTTGGGTTTTAAAAGATTTGTGTTGGTATGAATTAAAGGGGCTCTTTGGAAAGGATTTAGCCATCAACCAGACCTCAGGCACCAAGATACTTCACAGTGCTGCAAGCCTGAAGATCAGAAAATATATCTGATGGCCCCAAGTAGCTGAGATACCTCCAACATATATAAGGAGGCTTCTATTTCCCATTTTCAGCATTTAATTATTGTTTGTGCATGCCTTTGCCTTCCATTGTCTGACTCCCATGGGGTCAGAGGGCTTAGAAGAGGTGTTGATGAAACCACATCTGCATAATATAAGGGAATATGCTCTTCTTCATAATAACCATAGAATCATAGAATTCTCCAGGTTTGAAGGGGCCTTTCAGACCATCAAGTCCAAACATCAACCCAACATTGAGAAAAACCACCACTAACCCATGCCCCTCAGCACCACGTCTGCTCGGCTTTTAAATACCTCCAGGGATGGTGACTTCACCACTGCCCTGGGCAGCCTCTTCCAAGGCTTGACAACCCTTTTGCTGAAGAATTTTTTCCCAATATCCATCCTAAACCTCCCCTGGAGAAACTTGAGGCCGTTTCCTCTTGTCCTATTGCCTGTTCCTTGGGAGAAGAGACCGACCCCCCCCGGCTACACCCTCATTTCAAGGGAGTTGTAGAGAGTGAGAAGGTCTCCCCTCAGCCTCCTTTCCTCCAGGCTGAACACCCCCAGCTCCCTCAGCCGCATATATAATTCCCCATGATATATAGGAATATATTATTCCCCATAATAATGAGAATATATAATTCCCTAAAATATATGGGACTTGTGGGAGGACATCTCAGAGCAGCAGAGGTGTCCTTTCTGTCCCTGGGGTCATGACACCTTCACCAAGGACCAGACTGAGGAGCTCTTCCGTGGTCTCACTGCACTCCGTAACTAGTCCCACGTCAAGCGTGTGTCCTCCAGACCCACAGCCCCACCTTTCCCCATCCCCTTCCCTCCTCTCAACATCAGGAGGTCTTGGAGATGAGAGCTGGGACGTGACTTCTTCCTCCTGCACCACATCCAACACCGCATCCAAAGGCAGCTCCAGCTTTGAACGTCGGCGCAGACAAAGCAGCCTTTGAAACCACCGCCCTGGGCCTCTGTTGAAGTTCATGGCAGGTGAAAGGTGGCAGCAAAGTTTACATAAAGCGTCGTCAAACAGAGTCATTGGCCCCAGCAGCTGATATTTTGTTGGTTTTTTTTTAATGGATTTCATGCAATAGTTGGTCACATGGAGAACAAATTCCAGCTCGTGACCACGGTGAGAATAGGTTCTCACCACCACGACCCTGATAAACCAGTCGCCTGCTTTTCCCAGCCCTTTCTCCACACCTGAGCCTTTGCTGGCAGCAGTCAAGCTCCAGGGCAACCTGAGTCAGGTCCTGAACAGCCACCGAGAGGTGTTGGCAGCCTTCTCCTGCGGTTCCACAGCTTGTTCCAGCCTTGGACATTTGCTGCTCGTGAGATGGAGGTGTTTGCTGACGTGGGTTATTCCTCTTCACCGCTGTCCTGGTTTGAGTGACACAGGGGTAAGTTCTCTCCTAACGCTTGGGAAAACTGCACTTTTAGATGACTCGAGAGTCTGAATTTGTGAAAATATTTACTTTATAGCCAGCTGTGGTGCACGGGTTTCAAGGTCTCAGTGCTGGCCACACTGTTCCTGATACAGGCCAGGATGCTGTTGGCCTTCTTGGCCACCTGGGCCATGCTGCTGGCTCATGTTCAGCCGACAGTCGACCAACATCCCCAGGTCCTTTTCTGCCAGGAAGCTCCAGCCACGCTGCCACACACCTGGAACGTCCATGGGGTTGGTGTGACCCAACTGCAAGACCTGGCCCTTGGCCTTGTTGAACCTCACACCATTGGCCTTGGCCCATCCATCCATCCTATCCAGATCCCTCTGTAGAGCCTTCCTGCCCTCAAGGAGATCAACACTCCCACCCAACTTGGTGTCCTCTGCGAACTGACTGAGAAGCAGGCTCCTCCGTTGGGAGGAGCGAGCCTCTCTCCGTAGAGACCCGGGAGAGGATTAGACACCCACGGAGCTCCTCTGTTGTTTGCCTGCCATGGAGCTCCCTGCCCCTTTGACCTCGTCAAGCTTTAGCATCGGAGACACACCAAGTCAGCTGAATCCTTTCACATCCCAAATGCCCGGACCCCCTCCCGACTATGTTAACAGCAGCACTATCACACAGTTGTTTCCAAAAGCTTCACAAAGCCCAAAGCCTAAGGTTTATTGTTTTACCCTACCTACAAGTTAGGGGGAGAGAAAAAGCAGGAAAGGGAAAAATGGAAAAAACAAGCTCCAATATTCAGGTTTTTAACACTGAGTAGTCAAAGAGCAGGAAGAAGCCTATCTTATTTTAAGTAAAAAGTCCACGCTTCTCCATGAGTCTGCCCTTGAACAGAAGATGGGATTAAAAATACAATTAAATGTAGAAATGGTATATGTGTATATGAGATAATACTTAATGCAAATGTTAGAGATTAGAAAAAAAGGTCACCAAGCCAACCGGTGCCTTCAGGAGAGGTTGCCGGTAACTCCTACACTGAATTGAATGATCTCTTCTTTGAATGATCTTGAATGATCACGTCCTTGGGGAATTCAGAACAAGCAGATCTCACGCTCAACCCTCTCAGTCTTGACTTAAAACCAACCTCGTGCTTCCCTGGTCTTTCAGCTCTCAAATGGTTGCCTTATGGAAGGCAGGGACGTGTTCTCTCTGTCGTCTAAGGAAGCCACCGCCGTCAGACCTGGGTACGTCAAACCCTGGCCTGAGGCTGAGCCATCTCGGGTCCGCTCTTCTGCAGCAACTTCTGCAGCAAACAGGCTCCGCTGCCACAACGGATACAAGATAAACCAGACAAATGGATATTAAGCTAAATACTTACCTCCCATCTGAAACAGTTTTGTCTTAGGAAAGACCCTAGCGTGCTACTTAAGCCACACTGCATCTTATATTTACGGCTCATATATAAGATTAAGTCTGTATTTATGACGCTGTATTTCATAGAATCAATCACAGAATCATAGAATCATAGAATGGTTCAGGTTGGAAGGGACCTTAAAGACCATCGAGTTCCAACCCCCTGCCACGGGCAGGGACACCTCCCACCAGACCAGGCTGCTCAAAGCCCCGTCCAGCCTGGCCTTGAACCCCTCCAGGGATGGGGCAGCCACAGCTTCTCTGGGCAACCTGGGCCAGGGTCTCACCACCCTCACAGCAAAGAAGTTCTTCCCCAGATCTCATCTCAATCTCCCCTCTTGCAGTTTAAAACTGTTCCCTCTCGTCCTATGGCTCCCCTCCCTGATCAAGAGTCCCTCCCCAGCTTTCCTGGATCCCCTTTAGGGACTGGAAGGGGCTCTAAGGTCTCCCTGGGGTCTTCTCTTCTCCAGGCTGAACCTTCCCAACTCTCTCAGCCTGTCCTCACAGCAGAGGGGCTCCAGCCCTCGCAGCATCTTCATGGCCTCCTCTCAACTCATTCTAACAGGTCCATGTCCTTCCTGTGCTGAGGGCTCCAGAGTTGGACACAGTACTCCAGGTGGGGTCTCACCAGGGCGGAGCAGAGGGGCAGAATCACCTCCCTTGACCTGCTGGCCACGCTTGTTTTGATGCAGCCCAGGATGTGGTTGGCTTTCCATCCCAATCTGGAATGTTATCCTGAAAACAGGGTGGTCCTCTTTGCTTCATCTTCCTGCAACAATTAAATCTATAGTTTTGCATCTCTCTGTGCCTTGTCAACCTACTGAGAATGTCAAGAGTCACGACATATTTTCAACCTGCTGAAGGAAGAGCTATCTCTAGTGGGTTTTCTTTGGTGTGAAGCTGCAAGAGCCTCACAGAGCATCTTTCCCGAGTGTCGGTGGCCTGCTGGATCTGCTCTTGGTGGATCTGCACTCATGCAGGCAGTGAGTGTGGGAGATACTCAGACCACTTTGCCATGTGAAGGGCCAGCTCTCCTCCTTGCAAGCCCCCATTCAGCAGCCAGAACTCCTGGGAGCTCAGGAGGCTCAGTGGCAGCAGGAGAGCTTTCACAGCAGCCACCTTCCCATCCCATCCCATCCCATCCCATCCCATCCCATCCCATCCCATCCCATCCCATCCCATGGGCTTGTGTCTGGTGCTCCCCCAGCCTGGTGTTCCTCCATCCCGGTGCTCCTGCAATCCAGCAGCCTCCCCCCATCCTGATGCTCCACGTCCTGGTGCTCCTGCACCTCTGTAAACCCACCCATCCCAGTGCTTCTGCATCCCGCTGTGGTTGCACCCCAATATCCTCCTGCATCCTGGTACCTGGCCTATGCTGGTCCCCATCCCAGTACCCTCCTCTGCCATCCTGATATCACACATCCCGGGTGCCCCCACCCCAATACCCACATCCTGGTGCCCACATCCCAGTAACCCCATTCCAGTGCTCTCATCCCGATGTTCCCATCCCGGTAACCTCCAACCTGGTACTCCTCAGCCCAGCACTCCCATCCTAGTGTTCTCATCCCAGTACCCCCACCGCGACACCCCCATCCCAGGATCCCCATCCCAATATCCCAGATTCTGGTGCTCCTCAGCCCTGCATCCCTATCCCCGTACCCCCATCCCGGTACCCCCACCCCAGTGATCTTATCTGGTTGTTCCCATCTCGGTACCCCCATCCCGGTAACCCCATCCCGGTACCCCCATCCCAAAGCCCTCCATCCCGGTACTCCCCCTTCCAGCCCCCTCTCCTCCCGGCAGCGCCGGGCCGTGACGCTGCGGCGCCCCCTGGTGGCGACGGGCGCGGACTGCGGGCAGCGCCTCTGCCTGCACCCACCAAATCACCTGCCTGCACCCCACTAATCCCCTGCCTTCATCCCCCTGAATCCCTGCCTGAACTCCCCTGAAACCCTGGCTGCACCCCCTTAATCCCCTGCCTGCACACCCCTAATCCCCTGTCTGCACCCACTGAATCCCCTGGTTGCACCCCCCTAATCCCCTGCCTGCACTCCCCCAAACCTCTCCCTGCACACCCCCAATCCCCTGCCTGCAGCCAACAGAACCGCTGCCTGCACCCCTAGCTGCACCCTCCAAATCCACTGTCTTCACTCCCCTGACCCCTGCCTGCACCCCCTCCAATCCCCTGCCTGCACCCCAATAATCCCATGCCTGCACTCACTGAATCCCCTGCCTGCACACGCCTAATCTCCTGCCTGCCCCCCTGAACCCCTGCCTGCACCCACCGAATCCCCTGCCTGCACCCACCAAACCCCTGCCTGCAGCCAATGAAACCCATGCCTGCACCCATCGAATCCCATGCCTGTACGCTCTGCACCTCTGCCTGCACCCTCCTAATCCCCTGCCTGCACCCACCGAATCCCCTGCCTGCACCCACCAGGACCCCTGCCTGCACCCCCTGGAACCGCTGCCTGCACCCCCTGAATCCCCTGCCTGCATCCCCTGAATCCCTGCCTGCACCCCCGATCCCCTGCCTGCACCCCCAGTCCCCTGCCTGCAACGCAATAATCCACTGCCTGCACCCCCAGTCCCCTGCCTGCAACGCAATAATCCACTGCCTGCACCCCCAGTCCCCTGCCTGCAATGCAATAATCCACTGCCTGCACCCCCAATCCCCTGCCTGCACCCCTCTAATCCCCTGCCTGCACCCCAATAATCCCATACCTGCACCCCCCTGAACGCCTGCCTGCACCCTCCTAATCTCCTGCCTACACCCACTGAATCTCCTGCCTGCACCAACCATCTTCCTCTTCCAGTCCATGGGGCCCAGGGGGGTCCTTTCCTGCCTCCCTGCCTGCACACCCACAGCTCCATGTGCAATGAGAGGACACGGGGGGACCCTTCCCACCTCACCCCATGCAAGGCATCTCCCAAACCTTCTCCTACAGCACCATGGAGTGGCACAGGTGGCACAGAGGGGCCTGGTCACCTTATGGAGCACCCCATGGAAAGGGAGGAGAGCAGGAGGGATGCTGAGGGTGGTGGGGATGGGAGCTCAGCAGGTTGGTCTGCGGTGAAGGACCATGTCCACAATCTGCTAAAGTTCAGCCCTCACATGCTGCAGTTCCCACCCACCACATCTCCTCCACCCACCACATCTCCTCCACCCAGCCACATCCAGGGAGGAGGATGGGAACCATCATGCTGCTGTCCTGGCCACGAGAAGGCCACCGATGGCCCCACAAGCTGCTGTGAGGGACCATCTGGGACAGGTTGTCTCATCATATTGTGTTAGCCACCGCATTCCCTGGCCGCCCGCAGCCCCTTGTCCTGCTCTCAAACCAGATCCGTGAGATCTTCTGCTCTTGCAGCCCTTCCTCAGGTCACCTGTCCTTCCCTGCCCAGGCTCTTGCACAAGATGAAGTTTTGCCCTTGCTCCTTGGAGCCAATGAAGAGGGACAGTGTGTTCCCAGCTGTCCACAAGGTTGTCCCTTACCCCAGTGATCCACCACAGGGCCTCATGGCTGTGACAAGCAGCCGGGTCCTTCTGCCATCTCAGTGGCAGACCATCCTGGCAAGGTTCCTACAGGATCAGAGGAAGATTTTAAGGTTTCTTGCTTGGAGGTCCATCAGGAAGCTCTGCTCTGGGGAGGGAAATGGTCAGCAGGTAAAAAGCACTGGTTGATGATGGAGATGGGGACACCAGAAAAGGCCACAGCACCTGTTCCCATCCCAGCTACCACACATGGCAGGATGGATTTCCCACTGGTTGCCTGGCAAAGCCGTTTTTCATCTGGACTGGAGATGCCAGCTGCTGAGGGTGCTCCTGTCACTGCAGAGATGTTCACCACTGAGATACTGGTGCCCAGGCAGGGTCCTGAGCTGGGACCTCCCACCAAGAGAAGTTTGGGAGTCGTTTTCCCTGCCTGAAAGCATCCTGAGGCTGAAGACATCCTTATGAGATCCCTCCAACCATGGTCAAACCCACTCCAGACCTGGTGTCAGCCTGGCTCAGGGTGGTAGAGCAAGCTCTGATCCCACCGTGGGGACACGTGTCATTTCCCAACCCTTTTGGGATGGAGATTGCTTGGGGAAATGCTGCCAGGAACAGCATGGTAAGAAGTGACCCACCCAGTTAAAGGTGGGAACTGGATGCAGCTCCCAAGAAGATGCAGAAGCTCTGGTTTCTTCTAACCAGCCCTTCCCCTGGGAATACAGCTCAGGGCCTTCCTGAAGCCAGGGTTGGAGATGAAAAGGCAGAGACAACCTGCAGCAGGAAGTCCAATGGCTGCATCTTTGCAAGAAGATACTTTAATGTTTGTTTTAACTTGCTCCTTGACCTCCTTTGGGTGCTGTCTTGTTCTTCTCCTGGAAGTAATGAGTATTTTGGTCTCCAGAGGCCATTTCCACATCCGTATGTGACTGTATCTTCTCTGCTCTCAGTCTTTGGATTTCATGGGCACAGCTTGAGACCTGCTCCTCATCTCTGAACATCATTTGCATTGGGGAAAGTGCTACCAGGGTTAGTTGGGGCTGCAGCTTATTTCAATTAATGACAATTTGAAAGTACAGGAGAACTGGACTCAGGTATGAAGGTCTGGTGGGACACCAGGAAGTTCTTCCATGCACAGGAGAAAGTCTAGGGCTGTGTCTATTCAGAGCTGGCCTCCCTGCTGGAGAAGCTGGCTGTGTCTCAGAGATGCAGCTCAGTACTGGGAAGGATCTCACCCAGGAGATCACAGAATCCTAGAATGGTTTGGCTTGGAAGGGACCATATAGATCATCCAGTTCCAATCCCCTGCCATGGGCCAGGACTACTCCCACCAGACCACGTTGCTCAAAGCCCTGTCCAACCTGATCTTGAACACCATCCCCAACTTCTCTGGGCAAATCTCCTGGGTCTCTCCTGTGTTCCTCTGCATCCACCCCACAACCCAAAAGCACAAGGGCCTTTGATTTTAGGATCAGGACTTCACCTCTGCCCATGACTGATGAAGCTTGCTTAGCACCAGCTGGTGGCCTGCTGGGTGCTGACAGGCCTGCTCTGCTTGGCCCAGATGCCCTCTCAGCGGCCATGGTGCCACGCAGAGTGTAGCATTTGGTGGCACTGAAGTGGCACTGAGCCCACTGCCATCTTTTTCTCCAAATGCATCTGAGCTCTAAGGTTGGAACTAGATGACCTTTAAGGTCCCTTCCAACCTAAAGAACCATTCTATGGTTCTATGATTCTATGATCTACACTCTCCACCATTTGGAGAAGAGTCTGTCCAGGCTCCTCTTGCTCCTGCCCATCACCTGCCTGAGCATGGCAGCTCCATGGCTGTCCACACGTGGCCCACTCCACATGCCCACAGTGTCCCTGCACATGGCCCAGGAGACACTGATGTTTGTAAGGACCAGCCCTGCTCCCACCTATGGTCAGCACTTGTCCAGAGACAAGAAATCTGGGTCCTGCTTCCAACTCTGACACCTTTGCATGGTGGGTCTGACCCCTCCAAGTGCTTTCCCACCTCTCCCAAGAGGCACAATGAGGGGTATGAAGCCGGGTTGGGGAAAATCCACCTTTTCCGAGTTTCCTAGGAATGGAAATTAAATCGGGGGGTAGATTGGGGAGGAAATGTAATGAGAGGGATGGGTTAAACATCAGGATGAGCTGGAGGCCAGATGAACGAGGGTGGAAGGAGGTCCTCCCTTCTCGGAGCACCATGCTGGAGAACACTGCCTCCAAGCCAGGTCCCATGGTAGCAGGGTCTCGCTCTCCTGCTTGGATCTGGTGATGGGGGCAGGGGAACTGGATAGGGACTGGAAGGTTTCAGGGACACCCTGACCTTGGATAGGAGTGGGGGGGTCAGTCCTCTGCAGAGCTTCCCACCCACAGTGCCTGGCTGTGCTTCCCGATGCCGGCCCGGTCATGGGCAGCACTGGAGTGGTATTTTAGGTTATTTTTGGTTTCTTAGTTGTTTACCAAGGAAGTAATTTTGGGGGGGACTGGACAAGCTGTCACCATAAGCTCTCTCTGTAGATACAGTTTGTATCTCCAACGGACAGCAGTCAATCAGCGTAAAAAAGCTCATTTTCTTGCTCCCCTACCCCAGATGTAGGAAGACAGCAGAGAAGGTCCACCCTGGCTGTGCCCAGGCACTGAAACCCAAAAGCCTGGTCCCTTCCTTAACGCTTTGCTTCAGGTGCCCAGGTCCATGACGACCACCTGGACCTGCATGGAGGGCAAAAGGGCTCCCATCTTTCTCATCGACTTGCTGGCTCCACAGGACAGGGTTTAACCTCCCCTGTAGACCCTTTGGAAATGCTCCCCTGGTTTTTCCGCTTGCCCCTCTGGGCTGTGATTGTGGAGGTGGCCACACAGGGGTGCCAGAGACTGCCTGTCTGCAGCCATCCTTCCCTCTGCCAGGCACCAAATCCATCACAGGCAGCGCTCTCCTCCTGTTGCAGCCCACCAAACTGTCCTCTCAGGAACATGGACCAGCATCCTGGACTCTGCAGGTCCTTCAGATCCTGCAGGCTGTGACAGCCAAGCATGCAACGCTGCTTGCAGCATCAGAGTTACGGTCTGCTGTGAGTCTGGGGTGCATTAAAAAGAGTGTGTCCAGCAGGTGGAGGGAGGTCATCCTCCCCCTCTGCTCTGCCCTGGGGAGGCCACAGCTGGAGCACTGGGTCCAGTTCTGGGTCCCCCAGTTCAAGAAGGACAGGCAACTGCTGGAGAGGGGACAGCGGAGGCTACAAAAATGATCAAGGGACTGGAGCATCTCTCTGCTGAGGAAAGGCTGAGGGACCTGGGGCTGTTCAGCCGGAGAAGAGAAGGATGAGAGGGGACCTCATCACTGCTGAGCAATATCTAATGGGTGGGGGGCCAGAGGATGGGGTCAGACTCTTCTCAGTGGTGCCCAGTGACAGGACAAGGGGCAATGGGCACAAACTGGAACACGGGAAATTCCATCTCAACGTGAAGAAAAACTTCTTTCCTTTGAGGGTGGCAGAGCCCTGGAAGAGGCTGCCCAGAGAGGGTGTGGAGTCTCCTTCTCTGGAGACATTCAAACCCCACCTGCCTGTGTTCCTATCTAACCTGCTCTGGGTGACCCTGCTTTGGCAGGGGGTTGGACTAGATGATCTCCAGAGGTCCCTTCCAACCCCTACAACTTTGTGATTGTGTGATTCTCAGCGCAGGGCAGGATGGGGACTACTAGGATCCTCTGCAATAGCCCATGGTACTTGCAAGGCTTCACATAATCCAGGAATAAAGGAAGAATGATGCTAAATGCTGTTTACCCAAGTTCTGTCCCTTTGGAGTAACATTTTCCTGTTGTGATATCAGCAGGCAGTAAGTATCTGCAGGTAAAAAGACTCATATAGGGCTTAGAGGAAGTCCTAAGGAGCAACCCGTGGCTTGGAGGAAATCCTCAGCCCCAAACCCTGATCTTCAGGGGGGCCTGAGGATGACCAGAACAGGTTTTTTTTTTGGTCTTCCATGAGGAGATATAAGATACAAGAGAAGAACCCTGGGATGAAGCTGGTTTTAAAGCCCGTTGTACAAATGTAGGCTGGAAATCCCTCAGCTGCAAGCGTGGTGCGTTTCGTGTGGCTGAGAGACGTGGCAGGATTCAGTAGATTCAGGTGCGCTGCATCCTGGTAGATGCTCTTCCTTTACTCAAAGAACTTGCTGGGTGCCCCTTGGCCTCCTCTCGCTTGTCTTCCTCTCTGCTTCCTTTCCCCTGAAAGCATCAGAGGAAAAAAAAAAAAAACCAACATTCCCTGGTCCACATTTATTAAAATGTACTGATCTTAATGAGCATTTAGGATGCGAAGTTGCTGCTGCAGCGAGCGCGTAGCCGGCCAAAAGCGTGTTTGAGCAGAGGCATTGCATAAGGCAAGGAAGAGCAGAGTCAGCCGGAGGAGCTCAGGATAGGGGAGAACAGCTGTAACAGCTGGATGAACACGGAGGGCTCGCTGGGAGGCAGAGACAGGGGTGTTTTTATAAGCTAAACATGCATCCACAAATCACAGAACTCCTGCCAGTACCTTGACCTCTTGTGTTAATGACAAGGCAAGATCCGCGGGCAATTAAATAAGGAGCTAGACTGACGCGCTGCCAAATCACCCAAATTTAGCCTAAGTCACATAATAACGTCCCTTAGGGCCCTGCTCCAGGGATTTAGAGCATCGCATCTCCTCCTCCTTTTAGAAATAGCCCCCTTCAGCCGAAAACCAGTCAAGTTTCCAGCCCTTCTAAAAGGTGGGGGAGAAGAGGAGTGGAGGAACCTGGAAAATATGAACCGCGTTTAAACTCACAGTTCAAAAATAAAAACAACCCAGAAAGGAAAGGAGAGTTGGAAGAGTTGGGGGGGGGACGACCGGGGGGGCTGACTCATGATATTTGAATGCTTGGGGTTGGCAGCGCTGCCTGTGGCATTTCTGCTCGAGTCCAGCCCATGAAATCCTGGAGGTTTTGCAAGACGCTGTTAGATGATTTCTAGACCAAAACTATGCTTCGGTTCGGAGACTCTGCCCAGCTCTTGCTCCGACTGTGGCTTGTGACATTGATTTTTCGACCTCTGCTCATGAACTGAGGGGAAGGACAACTGAAGACTTGATCCCTGCCATTACCCTGGTTCTCCAGCCAGCGTTGGGGACCCAGAGCAGTGTGTTGGAGTTCACCAAAGATGAATAGCCAATTTTCTAGCACACCAGCAGCTCCAAAGGCCACGCAGTCATCTCAGGCACGGTCTGATTTGGGGACAAATCCACAGGAAGTTTCTGTCCCCCTCAGCACTTGTGGCACGTTGATAACAACTTCCTTCTTTACAGGATGGAGGAAAACTGTGGGTTCCACAAGGGCAGGAAGAAGCTCCTCTGTGTGGATCTCGCGATGCAGGCAGTGCAGGGGGGCAGGAGTGGGACGCAGACACCGTGGTGGGATGAGCAGAGGGATGAGGTCACTTCCAAAGCCTTGGAGCAAGGCTAGGATTATGCCAAGAGCACAGCTTGGAGATCTCCACGCTGTGAGGTTGGGGCAGGGTCCCACAGCCACCAGCGGGGACCATCAGGAGAAGGTGGAGGCACCAGCCAGTGGGAACAAGATGTGCTGGAGAGAAATTACCGAGCATGGGCTAGTTATTGGCATAGGGAATGGCTCAGAGCCAGCCAATTAGATCTGGAGATGCAGGTCTCCTAACGCTACTGTCTTGAGTTGTTTTGCTGACCCAAGGCAGCCAAAAATAAAGGCAAGGAGACAAATCATCGCCTGTTCTCCTGACAAAGCACATTAGTAACTAAGGCTGGCCTCAGAGAACCAGATTAGTGTGGCACAGCTGGATGCTCTGCAGCCTGCCCGACGCTTGTCCTGAAGCCAACGGCTTCCATAATGCTGTTGTGACCTAGTGATGTCTCAGGGACCTCCCCTGACAGCTTTCCCTTCACTGGGGCACCGAGAAGATCTTTCTCTTTCACCTGCACCTTTTTTCCACCTAAGACATAAGTGTATCTTTGGGATTTCTAACGCTTTGTCAGCTTGAAATACATCTAATAGTTTTAGAGGGGACACAGGCAGAATAACATCATAGAATAGAATCATAGAATGGTTTGGGTTGGAAGGAACCTTAAAGACCATCTAGTTCCACCCCCTACCATGGGCAGGGACACCTCCCACCAGACCAGGTTGCTCCAAGCCCCCTCCAACCTGGCCTTGAACCCCTCCAGGGATGGGGCAGCCACAGCTTCTCTGGGCAACCTGGGCCAGGGTCTCACCACCCCCATAGTGAAAAATTTCTTCCTGATATCGCATCTAAATCTCCCCCCTTTCAGTTTCAAACCATTCCCCTGTCCTATCACTACATGCCCCTGCAAAAAGTCCCTCTCCTCTTTAACCCCTACCTTCTGCCCCACAATAAATGAATAACGATGGGAAAACACATCACTACGGAGCCCCAGGACACTCCCAGCATCCTTTCCAACACCACATTTATCAGGTTTAGGCGAGACACCAGCACAGCTCTCGGCCACTGACCCTCGGAAGATGGAGAGGTAATTTATAGCAACCTGCTCTTTCTTCCACCAGACTTTGCTCTTCTCCTGCTCCTGGGGGACCACAGGGCTCTCCACTGCCTTTCTGCAGAAATGGGGAAGCTGCCCAAGACCTAAGGGGCTCCTGAAAAGCCAATGACAGTAAAACCTCCTTCTGCCAGGCTCAGAAACTGGCCTCTGCTGAGCCTTGTCCTCAGCCAGAGCAGCCCTTCTCTTCCCCTTCTCTCTCCAATTATGCATCTCTTCTTTATTCCTCTCTCTTTTTGCTCCTCCTGGGTCTCCTCCTCCAGTCCAGGGCTGCAATTAAAAGTCCAGGTCTCTTCCGTTTCCCATGGAGAGAGTCGCAGAGAGTCAGCCCTGCCAGAGGGGGGATTTCAAACCTTCCTCTGTGATGTGTCTCACCTCCAGTCCTTGGCCTTGCCTAAACTTTCCCAGCCCTTTCTTGTGGCTAGGAGGAGAACTCTTCTTAGGATGCATCATCAAGAGACTTGGGTAAATCTGGAATGCAGGTGCCGTTTCCAGCAGTCTGTGTTTCCCTGGAGCATTTGGCTGCTTCCTAATGGGAAAATTGTCTGCTAGGATGAATCCAAGAGCCCAAAGCTCTGAGCTCTTTGAAAAACATTACGCCCGAGTCTACCATTTGAGGCAGGTGAGTCTACCATTTGAGGGTTTGGGTTTGGGTTGTTTCGGTGGAAAAATAACCAGGGTTACAAAGACCCCAAGCTACACAACATAACCATAGCAAAATTTTAGGTATCTCCCAGGCTTCTGTCATCCTTTCCCATTTCTTCCTGCTGCCCTACAGAAAGGCTGTGGGCAGCTGGAATACAGCTCTCGTGAAAGATGCTGTGTGTAACATCCTCGCGCTGCACACCAGCACTCGCCAATGTGACCTTGGTTAAAATTGGAAGCCATCCCAGATCTTTCTCCTTCGCTAATATATTTAGAAGCCTTTGCTGAGCCTGGCAGAGCAGCACTAAACCTGCGCGCTCACAGGGTGTCGGAATAAATGTGCTGTGATAGATAGCTGAGGAATCACAAGGCTACAGGAGAGCAGCAGGCACAGAACTGGAGTGGGTGTGAGAATCATAGCAGCCCCTTCCAGTCCCTCAAGGGGCTCCAGGAAAGCTGGGGAGGGACTCTTGATCAGGGAGGGGGGCCAAAGGATGAGGGGGAATGGGTTTGACACTGAAAGAGGGGAGACTGAGATGAGATCTGGGGAAGAACTTCTTTGCTGTGAGGGTGGTGAGACCCTGGCCCAGGTTGCCCAGAGAAGCTGTGGCTGCCCCATCCCTGGAGGGGTTCAAGGCCAGGTTGGAGGGGGCTTTGAGCAACCTAGTCTGGTGGGAGGTGTCCCTGCCCAGGGCAGGGGGTTGGAACTGGATGATCTTTAAGGTCCCTTCCAACCCAAACCATTCTATGATTCTATGATTCCATGCTTCTATGATTCTGTGATCCAAGAGTCATCATCTGGACCTTGAGCAAAGGCTCACTGAGAAATAAATGATGTACTGCCCATCCCAGAGCCCAGCCAGGGATGCGTATGCTGCGTTTGAGGGAGTCTAAGTTACTCCTGCTGGTGGGAACTGCTCAAAGACACCTTTCTCAGTTGTACATGCTCAGGTTTTTGAAGCCTTGCCGCGATGAATGCCAGGATTGGCCTCTCTTGTGCACTTCCCAAATCTCTTTGCCACCGGAGAGAAATATCTCAGCAGGAGATTACTTCTCTTTCGGAAGGGTGAGAGCTGGGAGCAGCAAGCAGGGAGTTTGCTGGGGGAGGTCTTCCCACCCTGGCTATTCTGGAAGTGCCTGATAATAGTTAGGAGTTATAACACTTCAGATTATCAGGACTCAGGGGAAGCCTTCAGGTGACAGACACAAGGACTGTCACCACCTCCTACCAAGACAGATAAATCTGTGCATCACCTTCCTAAACCTGGCTCAGGGTAGATACCAGTTGAAAAGAGGAGAGCTTCTCTCACCTACTTCTCCAGCCCCTTCTGGTCCAACGACCATTTAAACAGGAATATATAGGTGTGATATATCCATACATGCAGGGTAGCTATGTATAAAATAAGGAAGCTGAGAGCACAGGGATAGCTAATTAGAGAAGCTTAATGACATCCTCCCACAGCAGAGCAGCTGTAACTGTCGTCATGCATGATCTGAACCCACAACAAGGTATTTCAACCTACTAACTAGTGGTCACTAACTGGAGGGAAACCACAGCTCTACCAGTGAATGAGAACTTGTGTATCTCAATCATAGAATCGTAGAATGGTTTGGATTGGAGGGGACCTTAAAGACCATCTAGTTCCAATGCCCTGCCACGGGCAGGGACAACTCCCACCAGACCAGGTTGATCAAAGCCCCATCCAACCTGGCCTTGAACCCCTCCAGGGATGGGGCAGCCACAGCTTCTCTGGACAACCCAGGCCAGGGTCTCACCACCCTCAGAGTGAAAAATTTCTTCCTGATATCGCATCTAAATCTCCCCTCTTCCAGCTTGAAGCCATTATACCTTGTCCTATCATTACATGCTCTTGTAAAAAGTCCCTCTCTGACACTTAATCCTTTTCACTCTCAGAGGTGTGCAAGCTTAAAATCACTCAAGGTGCTGTCTCCTTCTACAACCTCACCAATAACTGCTAAGAACTCTACCTGTAGTCACTGGTGGTATGATCATTTATGGATAAGCTCAGAAGACTCCTCCCTGAACACGGTCTAGCTGGGTGAGTAGGGATAACTGAAACTAATTAATTTTGAGTCCATATGAAGTAGGTTCGCAGAGGTCGTTCTGTACATGGTGATGGGAGGTATCAGCCTAGTCCAGGCTTCATGGGGTTGTATTTGCTGTGTTCAACCTTGAAGAACCACCTCAAAGCTCAAGGTGTTCAGTTTCTATGCTGGTTTTGTCCCTGGGCCTTTTTTACAGCAGTGTTAATCTCCAACTCAAACCGCTCACTGTATTATTAGTCTGTTCCTGTTTTGAACCAGTGACCAAGCCCTCACAGGCACCTGACAACTGGTAGCAGTGCTCATCTGGTTGCTGCTATCCAGTGGCTGGTTCTATCTGGTCTTCAACTCGCATCTACAACAGGTTGCCCAGAGAAGTTGTGGATGTCCTATGCCTGGAGGGGTTCAAGGCGAGGTTGGACGGGGCTTTGAGCAACCTGGTCTAGTGGGAGGTGTCCCTGGCCATGGCAGGGGGGTTGGAACTGGATGATCTTTAAGGTCCCTTCCAACTCAAACCATTCTATGATTCTATGATCTGATCATCGACATCCAAGAGAGGACTTGCAGAACTGTTTGCACCAAGAAGATCTTTGGCTGACATCTTCTTGCGCTGGGGTAGCGCGACATCCCACTGCAGTGAGGCAGGACTGAGAAAGTGACACCAGCGATAATATGCTTTACAATGAGTCATTAATAAAGAGAAAAGTGCTCAGAGGTGACAAAGTTCCTATTAAGCTTAACAGCACTAGGCCTGTTTAGTTAAGTTTAAGAGATAATTGCTATAGTGACATGTTCACATTTCTAAAGTACAAAAACAATAGTTCCTTTTTGCAAATGTTAGGACTTTTCTCTTGGAAAAGAGAAGGGAGGGAGGAGTGAAGGAATATCAGCTTGAGGAAACGAAGGCACATGCATCACTGAAGAAAAAAAAGCCTCCTGAGGATTTTAATTTGAAGCACATTTAAAAATAGAAACAGGAAAAAAATATTCAGAGATCTACTCTGTAGGAGGTCATGCTCCTGCTGGACGAAAGGGCTGCCCACTGCAGCCAGCCCTGCTTGGGAGGGCTTTGGTACCTCTGCTGCAGAGATAACTCTCCTGAGCATGTTATCAGGTGTTGGAAACCACAAGGTCACAGCTGCCAGCCCAGGCACCCTGTCAATGCCTCGTAAGAACCTTGAAGGATCTCTCCATGGCAGCTTAAGCTGATGGAAGGGGTTGCTGCTGCAGTCCCACCCTTGACCATAAGCCAGTCAGAGATGAGATGTCATGGAGCGAGTCAGAAGCTAATTCAGTCCAAAAAAAAGAATCACTTAAATATTATAGAATCATAGAATAGTTTGGGTTGGAAGTGACCTTAAAGATCATCCAGTCCAACCCCCCCTGCCCTGGGCAGGGACACCTCCCACCAGACCAGATTGCTCAAAGCCCCCTCCAACCTGGCCTTGAACACCTCCAGGGATGGGGCAGCCACAGCTTCTCTGGGCAACCTGGGCCAGGGTCTCACCACCCTCACAGCAACGAAGTTCTTCCCCAGATCTCATCTCAATCTCCCCTCTTTCAGTGTCAAACCCATTCCCCCTCATCCTATGGCTCCCCTCCCTGATCAAGAGTCCCTCCCCAGATTTCCTGGAGCCCCTTTAGGGGCTCTAAGGTCTCCCTGGAGCCTTCTTTTCTCCAGGCTGAACACCCCCTCAACTCTCTCAGCCTGTTCTCACAGAAGAGGGGCTCCAGCCCTCGCAGCATCTCTGTGGCCTGCTCTGGACTCGCTCCAGATAAAGAGTCATAGAATCATAGAATTGTCCAGGTTGGAAGAGACCTTTAAGATCATCTAGTCCAATCATCAACCTAACTCTGATAAAAAGCCATCACTAAGCCATGTCACTAAGCACTATGTCAACCCATCTTTTAAATACCTCCAGGGATGGTGCCTCAACCGCTTCCCTGGGCAGCCCATTCCAACGCTTAATAACCCTTTCAGTGTGAAAATTTTTCCTAATATCCAATCTGAACCTCCCCTGGAAGAACTTGAGGTCATTTCCTCTTGTCCTATTGCCTGTGACTTGGGAGAAGAGTCCCTCCCCATCTTTCCTGTAGTCCCCCTTTAAATACTGGAAGGCCACTATAAGGTCTCCCTTAGAGTCTTTATGCCAAGCCAACCCACCAGACACTTAGCTCAGGGTTGTCCTAGCCAACAACTTACCTCTCCCCACCTTCTACCCCACTCTGTCCCTCCTACAACATCTCATGCACCTCCCGTCTTCAGGTGGCCCAGATATTTCCCTGGCCTGAAGAAGGGTTTGTGCGCCTGAGAGCTCATCTAGTTTTTCTGACTCTACCAGTTGGCCTAATAAAAAGAAAGATAGCATCTCTCCACACACACCGCTGACTTCAAGGAGACCTCGCATGTAGCTGGTTCTGCCCAAGATAACCTGTCACTCCTCCGGCTTTGTGCTTATCTGTGGGAACGGGGCGTGTGGGGCCGGAGCCTCTCCTGGGTCTCCGGGTTTCCCTCCCTCTTCTGCACCTGAATGCACTTATTGTTTGTGCGCCTTTGTCAGTCGGAGGGGAAGAAGGAGGCCTTAAATGAATTGGGTCAAACAAGTTTTTCAGCTGCATGCAGGTTAGGAGAGGCCACAAGAAAAGAACCACGGCCCTTTGAAGTCAAGCTGCTCCTTTTCTTTTTCACGGGCTGTTTTTTACATCTGACAGTGAGTGATACTTTCTCAGATGGAGATCAATTCACCCAACACAAGAACAAAGGCTCTCTAAACACACCACTATCTAGGGGCTCGCATCGCAATGACATATCATTGATGGAAGGCCAGGAGGCAGCTCCAGCTAAATCATGTTTATAATAAGGGCAAACCTTTCCTCCTGGGCCTTTCATTCTAAAAAACGCAAGAACTGGGCAAAAATGGGGGCATCTCTCCATTCCCAAGGAAGGAATCCTCTATCAATAGATGTTAGTCTTATCATTTGTATTTAGATATCAAGGTGGCAGGTACTTTTGAAACAGCTGGCCATGTTGGTGATGTTCAATCCATGAAAAGACTTAGGCCCCAAGGTCCACAACTGAGATACGTGGTCTCCACGTTTCCCTGATCCCTGAGCAGTGACGCTGAGGAGGCCACCATTGACCTGGAAACTCCATGCTCATCTCTCCTCGTTAGTTTTGATTTAACTTTCTGGTTTCCTTTGGGTACAAAGAAGGTTCTTGGGAAGTCCGTGGACTTATGTGCAGTTTTCTATTTAATTTAAACAGTCTTAAGAACAGGGACTAGGTCTTCCCCTTCTAGACAAATGCCTAGGCAATGAGCTGTAAACTCACATGTTCTCTCTGTCTCTCTCTCTCTCCCAGTTAATTATTTTATACAAAACAGAGAAAGAAGCTGAACAAGCCCCACTTCAGAATAACTTGCCAGATGGCAAATCTCCTCAAAGCTGGGAAGGGGTCTTCAAGGCCTCCTCAAGGACTTTCAGATGGGCACTCTAACTCATTGGTTATCGAGTAAAAAGGCACAGCTTCCCCATGGCACTATTTGGCAAGAAAGGATTAGTTTGTACATTAATCTGCAAGAGATGGTCCAGCACAGACCCCTCAGAGGAGCAAGCACCTCCTTGCTGAGTGTTTTTCACTTGCTCCCCATGGTCTCATCATCTCCTTCCAGCCAGCTCATGACTACGTGATCAATGAAGAACTGGTCTCAAGGTTAGATTTGCGCACTGTCCTTGCTGCAAATGCTCAAGCTTGGACTAAGACGACATTAGGCTGATCTCTGAAGCTCTTCCCCTTGTGGTTGCCCAGCTTTGCTCATGCAGACCATCTTATTTGGGACTGAAGGTCTTCTACAAATGTGGTGCAGCAATGCTGAGCTCTCTTCTAAAACATTTTCATGTATGCAAATGAAGCTCTGCAGTCATAGCTTGACACAGGCTGAAGAGTTGGCATCACAAAACTCGGATTTCTTCCAAACTGCCACTGGGCCTCCCTATGGACGTTTTGGAAATGCCAGGACACCTCCTTGGGGTTTTGAAAGAGCCTTTCTGGGATGAGTAACAGAACCTGCAGAAAGGTTACCATCAAAATAGCTGTGGAGCAAGAGCATCTGCAGGGGAGGCGTAGCCAAGGGTTGAGTGTCACCGGTTCTGTGCAGCTGTCCTATGGCTAATGTGAAAGTCTGTATTCTGAAAAGGTCAAAAAGGCAATTAAAGAGACAAAAGACCAGCCCTTTCCAGCACTGAAGCAGATGCTCAGCCAAAACATTTGCCTGTAAGATTGTATTTCCTTAAGGTTTATTAACCATTAAGTGTTTTTAGGGACGGGATCATAAAGATAATGAACTGAAGGACAAGTATAGTCAGGATTCCTTCGCAAATTATTCCCGTTGGGTTAGACAAGCGTTTGAAAAGCAAAATGCTTTGTTATGATTTTACAACAGGAGACCCCGAGCTCGTCCCTGGCAGCTTGTCTCCGGCAGCTCGTCTCCACTTTGACTTGCTGGTGAAGCCAGGTAAGCTGCTGGGTTAAGGGAAAGCCGAGCAGAGCAGCCACAGCAAACCTCCAGCAGGATGATTTGCGAGGACTTTCTTCCTTGTGGCAACGCCAGCTGGAAAAAAAATTCCGCTCTCCCCACCCTGACCAGTCACCGCATCACCCCGTGCTCCTCAGTTGTCCTGGCACTACAGCAGATCAGCGAAATGATCCAGGTTAGAAGCGAAGAGTGAGGGGTTTTGGGGTGGGGTCTGGTGCCAAGAGCAGTTTCAATCAAATCACCTAAATTTCCATATACGGTCACGTTTGAAAACGTTATTTTTAATCTTGTTGTGCAGTAAGAACTCTTTCCCCCTCGCCCCCACAGGGCATTTACTAGTAACTATTAAAATATGCTGCTTTCCAACTAAATATAACATTTTACTAGGTTTTGGTTAGTAAGTGGGTACGTGATCAAAGCGGAGGCTGTGGGATTTCCATCACTGGAGACCAGGAAGAACACGCGAGAGGAAAACAACGCCAGAAATCACAGCTAACCTTGTCTTGGGGGTAGGGAACGGATGAGCTGAACAGCCGAGGTCCCTCCCAGCTCTGTTTTGCTACGACTCTAGGACAGAAACACATATTTATGTCACCATAAAAATGAATACCCATTTTTTTCAGTTTTCACACTTCAATGTTTTACATTAGAGAACAATGGGTGTTGCACATGTATTTACTTGTTTGTACCAAATCATAGAATTTAATGAAATTTAACTACAATGCCGTGGAGAAATGAATTATTAATGAGTTTATTCAAATTTATTCGCATGGACCTGAGACCCGTGCCCTGGCAAGCAGTTTGTAGAGGGGCCACCTTGTTTTGAAGGATAAGAGAGTCTAACAACATGGACAGGGGTTGCTCTGGCCAGAGCTCTCAGGGACAAAGCCTAAATGTGTTGGATAAATCAGGGAAACATCAGTTTGTTTAAAACCAACTTAAAAGAAGAAAGTCCTGTTGTCGGTGACCTGACTTGACAGATGTACATAGTGACCAGAAACAAGATTTTTAGAACGAGTGGATTTTCACACCTCATTTTTTTATTCCTGGAGGGTTAAAACACACTTTGTTGCTTATTTCAATTGCCAATTCTCTTCTGAGTCCTGGATGAAGAAGTCATTGAGCTAAGTTAGGGAAGGAAATGGAAATGAAGTAAATAGTCACCCTGCATCTGTGGAAAAGTTGGCTTCTGTCAAAAGGTGCATTAGTTCCTCAAGAAACCAGGGCTTCATGTGCTTCGCCTTGACTGTGCCTGCTCCACTGATCTGGTAGCATTTGCAAATTTGGTAATTAAGGAAATTTAATAGAGTGTAATAAGCCTAGGACTTTCAAGAAGCTGTAATCCTTTATTTTTAAAGGTGTATGTAATTTAAATACAAAAAGCCCCTGCTCTAAGTGAAAACCATTAAAAGAGATTCATTTTGGTCTCCATCCTGCTGGCTTAAAGCATCTCAAGTAGGAAATGGGGATGTCTGATCTGTGTACAGGGGAGGTCAAAGTCCAGTGGGAAAAATGAGGCTTGTTCTGCTCCTTGACCTGGATCTTGGGGCCATCATCTGCCCCGGTGAAGCTCTGGAGCCCTCTGGGAAGGGGCGGCTGAATATACCCACCACCTTCTCATGGCGCACTCATCCAGGTAGCCTGGCTGAATGGAGAACCCAAGAAAGTTATTGCTGAGCTGAGCAGTGGGAATGTCACGTCTCAGGACAACCTGCGTGCAGAGTGAAAGTCAAGGGCTCAATTCAGTTGCCTAAACGTAGCTAGGTCTCCAATGCCACGTGAGATCATAGAATCATAGAATGGTTTGGGTTGGAAGGGACCTTAAAGATCATCCAGTTCCAACCCCCTGCCATGGGCAGAGACACCTCCCACTAGACCAGGTTGCTCAAAGCCCCATCCAGCCTGGCCTTGAAGACCTCCAGGGATGGGGCATCCACAGCTTCTCTGGGCAACCCGGGCCAGTGTCTCACCATCCTCACAGGAATGTCTTCCTAATTTCTTCCTTTCTACCCAGATGCTCTAGGTACTGAGATGGAGCCGGATGGGCATGACACAGGGCTTAGAGGAGACATGTCATGGAGTGGTGGCTGAAGGCAAGGCCAGAGATTGCCTCAAACATCTCAGCTAACACAGGAGGCCCTCGTTTAGGCAACCGAAGAGGACCATGGGCCTGAGCTGCAGCTATGCTCCTCTCCAGTGAGGATGGGAGCCATATGGGTCATGAGACTCCAGTCATTGTACCTATTCCAGTTCACTCTTCCCCTTGCAGGGCAAACAAACCCGAAACCTGAAGGACTCCTGGGCAAAGCAGCTGGATGGAGCCAACAGAGAAGCCCCCAGGACCTCTCAGTTAGAGTAGACCTCGCCTGGCTCCTGCCTCATCCACCACCCAGACCCAGGGGCAGGGATGCATCCAGGGCAGCAGGGGCTGGGCAGGGTGTAGGGCTGGAAGCTCTTTGTACTCTGATTGTTCCCAGATACCGCGTGATGCATTAAAATACTTGGCACGGTGGGGAACATGGGCTTGTGTTTGCAAAGCTGGGAGCATGGAGAGAGTAGTTATCCTGGTCTCTGCCTTCCTCTCCTCCCCACCAGGGAGATGCCGTTCAATCAGCTCAGGCTACTTCATACAAGCAAATTAAATCCATGGGCCCCTCCTGCCTCTCTGCCCCCACATCTATATGTCTTGATTGTACCTGCTACCGGCAGCTTTTGCTACACCCAAGGAAAGGCCAGTAACAAGCCCATCCGAGGAACTGGCACCCATCCCTTTGCGTGGATGAGCTTAGGAGGGACTCTCGGCAGAGCTCTTTTTCTCCTGCAGGCAAAATCCTCATTCCCAAAGTACGCTGCAGCCAATTTACCCTGGCCCAGAGCCTGGGAACAAGAGACTATTGCTAAACTCAGACAGCCTCTTGAACTAGGGATGCTGCTCCGTGCCATTTCCCCCAAAGGCACTTTGTGTCAACGCCTCCGCTCTTTAACAACCTTGCCTCCACTGGATGGCAAAAGTACCTTTTTGGCATCTGGTTTGCAGCGTTATAAAGGAAGAAGACAATCTTCTTGCCAGGACAAGAGGGAGTCAGATGCTATCTGCGCCCCAGTCCACGGGGCACGCTGTGGGGCTGTGTCCAGACACCCAGTGCAAGCTTTAGATGTCAGAGGCGAGGTGCCGGGAGGAGAAGCCCAGAGCTCCAAGTCAGCTTGCCCTGCGTCTCTGCAATGCCACGGCAAACGCTCCCATGGACACTCCGGCTCAGTCAGCGCATCTCCATCGCATGCCAGCCGAAAGTCCTCTAGACATGCTCCTCAGGCATCCCTGCTTTCCCTCAGAAATTGCCCCCGGGATGACGGCACCACAACCAAACTCTGAATCTCTTACTGTAGCAGCTATGAGAAGAAACTCTTCCAGCATGGGAAGGTTGCTTAGCTCAGGAGGTGACCCAGTGCTGAGGGCACCAGTCCCTCCTGTCCCTGCCACCAAGGGGAAGAGCTTCTGGAGGAGCAGGGAGATGGTCCCTGGTCCTGTACCTCTCAGGGGAGCTTCTTCATCATCATTCTTTCTAGGCCAGCTTGTGTTGTCCCTCTCATGAAGAGATCTCCAACAGCACCTACCCACTTCTGACCCCATCCCAACACCTTCCACACTCACCTCTGAACCTCTCTGCTCTCCCCAGCTTTCCTCACTTCCCCAAGTTCTTATTTCCAGCGCTGGAAGCACCCATTTCGTACTCAAGCCTTTGGAGCGGGTGCTGGAGTGGGCCTGCTTCAGAGAGTCCTCGGAGAACAGAGTTGTTAATCTGTGACTGGATCTGTTGAGCACAAGAAAACCATAATTTGCAGAGTTTATAACTAATTCAAAATTAAACAAACTTTCCTGGAAGTGGCAAATGGCACTTTTTGACAGCTGGACCAAATTTCATGCTCTTTCTTCAATGTGTGGAGGCTTTTCTCTTTCTTACAGCAGTTTTATGGAATTATTTATTTTTCAAAATCTGGGCAAAAGACTGCGCTTTCCCCTCCTTCTTGGAAATGGTCAAAATCGTTTGGCTGAAACTCTCCAGAGAACTTCAGCCTAAGGCAGACATCTGGCATGGAAAATTTTTTGCCCAAACAATTACAGTTTGACGAAACTAGAAGCCGAATTACCGGCGCCTGAAGTGCTGGGGTCTGGTAGCTCTTGATATACTGGGGACTTGCACCGACCATGAGCACGGTCTGCAAAAATCATGAAGCTTTAGGGTCTTCTGCTCTAGGAAAAGGTAGGGGAGAGCGTAGCCACGAGAGGGAGTGCAATTCCTTATTCTCACCCTGCAGCACTGCCCCGCTGCTGCCAAACACACTGGCCCTCGGGCTACAAGCTGCGTTTCAGCTGTGGATGGGTTCTGGTTGCAGGCCCTGTGCTGCAATGAGTCTCACCCAGCAAGAATCATGAAGAAGGCAATGAAGATACGTTTGTGTCATGTCTAACAAACTGCCCACCCGCATGCCAGGCTGTTGCAACATCAGGGCATTCTGCTTCTGAAACCAAAAACAGTAGGTTAAAAAGTTACAAGGAGATTCAAAGAGGTCTCAGTGCTGGATCTCAACACGTGGATGGAGCCCAAGGGGACGTGGAGCACTGTGTATCTGTCCCTGCTCCTTGCAGCACCAAAGGAAGAGGGAATAGGAGGCCTTGATCTTGAATCATAGAATCACAGAATGATATGGGGTTGGAAAGGACTTCTGGAGATCATCTAGTCCAACCCCCTGCCAAAGCAGGGCCACCCAGAGCAGATCGCACAGGAATGTGTCCAGGTGGGGTTTGAATGTCTCCAGAGAAGGAGACTTCACCACCTCTCTGGGCAGCCTCTTCCAGTGCTCTGTCACCCTCAAAGGAAAGAAGTTCCTCCTCATGTTTAGATGGAACTTCCTGTGTTCAAGTTTGTGCCCATTACTTCTTGTCCTGTCCCTGGGGACCACTGAAAAAAAGACTGGCCCCGTCCTCCTGACACCCACCCTGTAAGTATTTATAAGCGTTGATCAGATCCCTCCTCAGTCTTCTCCAGACTAAAAAGGCCCAAGTCCCTCAGCCTTTCCTCATAAGAGAGATGTTCTAGGCCCCTCATCATCCACTGGCCACCTGACATTTCAATCTGCAAAGATCCTGGCCTCCCCGAAGACACTAGGGAGTTGATGGGTGAGCTCGGGGGGATCAGATCCCCACACCAAGGTTCTCAACCTAAGTACCACTAGATGAACACTGGCTTCAGTGTCATTTCCAAAGTGACCTACTCAGTGAGGTCAGAACCGCAATGGACTTTTTGCTCCACAGGAGATGGACAGGGGAATGTTCAGGGGACCTATTTGCATCCAAGCAACACTGCAATCACTACTCCAAGAGTGTTTTATTCACTCAGGGCTCTGGCCAAATCAGAGACATGCCATCAGATGTGACCAAGTAATTGTAATATAACAAGTTACGGCCCACAAGCTGGGCTGCTAAACCGTTCCTGCGTGTGCTCATGGCCTGCCCATGTGGAGAAGGAAAATGCGTCAGATGAACTTGCCATGAGTGTGGTTTAAACCACGGGTTTTCCTTCAGAACGGGAGGATTTTAAGAGCTTGTTAAGAGCTTACACAAGGTCAGCAGCTCCAAGACAGGTTGGTAACTCAGGCTGCTGGGGTAACAGTCAACAGGAGATGTTTGAGCTGACGGACTTTATCTTGCAATTTGGGTTGTCTTCTCCTATGCACCTGGACAGGCTTTGACCTGTAGGTCCCTGTGAACCTTATGAAGCTCAACCAAGCCAAGTACAAGGTCCTGCACCTGGGTCATGGCAACACCAGGCACAAATACAGGTTGGGTGGAGAATGGCTGGAGAGCAGCCCTGAGGAGAAGGACTTAGGAGTGTTTGTGGATGAGAAGCTCAACATGAGCCAGCAGTGAGCACTGGCAGCCCAGAAAGCCAACTGCATCCTGGGCTGTATCAAAAGAAGTGTGGCCAGCAGGGTGAGGGAGGTGATTTTGCCCCTCTGCTCTGCTCTGGGGAGACCTCACCTGGAGCACTGTGTCCAGTCCTCAGAACAGGAAGGACATGGACCTGTTGGAACGGGTCCAGAGGAGGCCACAGTGATGCTGCGAGGGCTGGAGCCATTCTGCTGTGAGGAGAGGAGAGGACAGGAGAGAGTTGGGGTTGTTCAGCCTGGAGAAGAGAAGGCTCCAGGGACACGTTATAGTGGCCTTTCAATACCTTAAGGGGGCCTATAGGAGAGATATGGAGGGACTCTTGGTCAGGGAGGGGAGCCATAGGACGAGGGGGAACAGTTTTAAACTGAAAGAGGGGAGATTGAGATGAGATCACAGGAAGAACTTCTTTGCTGTGAGGGTGGTGAGACCCTGGCCCAGGTTGCCCAGAGAAGCTGTGGCTGCCCCATCCCTGGAGGGGTTCAACGCCAGGCTGGAGGGGGCTTGGAGCAACCTGGTCCGGTGGGAGGTGTCCCTGCCCATTGCAGGGGGGTGTGACTGAATGATCTTTAAGGTCCCTTCCAACCCAAACCATTCCGTGATTCTATGATTCTACGACAGTCACAGCAGCTCAGCTGAGGGACAAGTAACCTATGAAACCACCACGTTTCAGTGGCAGTGGTGCAGGAACATAAAGCCACTAAGCCTTGACAGGCACAGGTAGGGAAATTTTGCAGGCACTGGAGTAGCCACAAGAGGGGGATCACAGTGAATGCAAGAGATGCTGAAAACTGGAAAACGTACCAGAGCCCCAGATTTCAGGGGCACGGACCTCCCCGCTCTGACTGCTTCATCTCCCACTCAGAAACCAGTTTCCCCAACACCACCTGATACATCGCTTAAAACCACAGGTGAAGGAGAACTGCGCTTTGTCTGGAACTGGAAAAGCAAGACCATCTCTCTGTACTAAGAATTTCAAACGCAGCCTTTGAAAAACACGAACGTTTACAGTGGCCAAAGCATATGCGTGACTCTCACATCCTACCGTCAGGCCAGAAAACGCGCTTTATTCTCATATCCTGTGAATTTTATTACTGACCTACGGTCAAACCCATGAATGTCACACATGTGACCGCACGGGGACAGCCGTTGTGGCGAGGAGGATGGACTCCCAGGACTCGAGCTATCAAATAATCACCATTAGCTGCTGAGGGTACGGGGAAGATGCTGCCCAGCCAGGCAGGACCTGTTTTTTTTTCCCCCCTCTCGAAGGGGTGGCACACAGACACACTAGTCACGGCAACTGTCATCTGGGGTGCCATCAGCCAGGTTTTTAATTGGCTTGCAGATGTTGTGCCCTGGCCATATATATTATTTTCACTTAAGTTTCTGTCAGCAGGAACCGGAGTCGACTAAATTTATCCCCTGCGCTCCAGACTTAACTGTGCAGGCCTCCAAGGGTATTTTTAATAGGAGGTAAACCTCATCCCCAAACAGTCTCTCATTTCAAGCCTACAAATGAGATATTTTCCAGGCCAGTTTAACTCCAACCCTGCCCCTTCCTTCCACAAGCCCCAAATGACTGTTTTCTCCTGATTCTTTGGTCATTGTGTAAGTGTGATATCCCTTGGCAGAGCCTACAAAAGAGCCAGGGAGGAACATGGTTCCTGCCTATTTGGCTCCTTTTTAGGGTTAAAGCCAGGATGGGTTTTGGTGCCTAAAGCAACATCCTTCACGCAAATGCCAGGATAACATAAATTGTGCCGGGCTCAGAGGAGAAGCAAATGTCAAAAATTAAGTTATTCTTCTGCTTGACTCACAAATCCAAGTAGCATGCAAATAAAGAGGAGCCATCTGTTCAGTCCCTGGGCCGTTTCAAGCGAAGCATCCCAGGGAGTGCCAGCTTCAGGTTCCCAGTTACACTGGGTCAGCCCTGCTAGCCAGACCGCCTGTCACCGCGCAAGTGCCTGTAACCCTTCACGCTCCTCTTCAGCTCAGCTGGAATGTTGTCCCTGAAGCTGCTTCCAGCGGCTCACGCTCGGATGCAAGATTTCAGGTTTCAATTTTCAAGTTGCCCATGAGGCAGCAATGTGCCCTTGTGGCCAAGAAGGTCTCCTGGGGGACATGGAAAAGAGTGTGGCCAGCAGGTGGAGGGAGGTCATCCTCCCCCTCTGCTCTGCCCTGGGGAGGCCACAGCTGGAGCTCTGTGTCCAGTTCTGGGCCTCCCAGTTCAAGATGGACTGGGAACTACTGGAGAGAGTCCAGTGGAGGCTACAAAGATGATGAGGGGCCTGGAGCATCTCTCTGCTGAGGAAAGGCTGAGAGACCTGGGGCTGTTCAGCCTGGAGAAGAGAAGACTGAGAGGGGGCTTCATCAACACTGAGCACTATCTAAAGGGTGGGTGGCAAGAGGATGGGGTCAGACTCTTCTCAGTGGGGCCCGGTGACAGGACAAGGGGCAACAAACTGGAACACGGGAAATTCCATCTAAACATGAGGAGGAAGTTCTTTCCTTTGAGGGTGGCAGAGCCCTGGAAGAGGCTGCCCCGAGAGGGTGTGGAGTCTCCTTTTCTGAAGATATTCAAACCCTACCCAGACACATTCCTGTCCAACCTGCTCTGTGTGACCCTGCTTTGGCAGGGGTTGGACTTGATGATCTCTGAAGGTCCTGAGACCTGACCATACTGCAGATGGGTGCAGAGATCTTTAGTAAGCTGGCCATGACACCATCTTTAAGCATTATCTTGAGAGAATCATCATACCAGTGACAGGTCACCCTGGCAAAGCCTGGCTGCGTAGCTGGAGCTTGTATGTCCTGAAGGACATGGACTGTGTTAGGTCTACCAGCTTCACCATCCCAGCTCTGCCATTCACTGTGTGAGGCATACTCCAGTTGCAGGAATGATAGTGAAAACGATGCCCTGATGGAACAGGTTTTACTTCCACACATCAGGCTGAAGTCTACCAGGAATTAATTACCATGGTATAGCGAGGGGACTGGAGCTGTAGCTGTGAGCAGTATTTAAGGCTTGCAGGAGCTAGGATGAGGAGGGCTCTAGGCAGCTCCCACCAGACCAGGTTGCTCAGGACCCCATCCAGCCTGGCCTTGAACACCTCCAGGGATGGGGCAGCCACAGCTGCTCTGGGCAACCTGGGCCAGGGTCTCACCACCCTCACAGCAAAGAAGTTCTTCCTGTGATCTCATCTCAATCTCCCCTCTTTCAGTTTAAAACCCTTCCCCCTCGTCCTATGGCTCCCCTCCCTGATCAAGAGTCCCTCCCCAGCTTTCCTGGAACCCCTTTAGGGACTGGAAGGGGCTCTAAGGTCTCCCTGGAGCCTTCTCTTCTCCAGACTGAGCAACCCCAACTCTCTCAGCCTGTCCTCGCAGCAGAGGGGCTCCAGCCCTCACAGCATCTCCGTGGCCCTGAGAGTGTCTTCATCCTGCCAAGAGCCCCACACACGCTTTGGTGCTATCCCTCCAACGTCTGGGCTTAGGGATTTCCCTGACAGGGTCTTGAAAGCTTACAGAGATGGGATGGAGAATGGACACAGACACGCTGAAGCAACCATGACACACTTGCTGAAAGGTAGCACCAGGAGCTACCTGGAGAGCTTTTGCAATGTGAGTCACTCTCCGAGCTCCATCTCATGGCATGTTAAGCACTATGAATCAAAGATGGAAAATGCAGGGCATGTCTTGCCCTACAAAAACACCATTAACCACTTTACTTCTTAAGTAATGATTTGCTATTGATTATGTGCATGAAGATGAGGTAGCTCCCTCCCTCTCCTGCCAATTCCCACACTCTCAATCACATTACAAGGAAATACCAGAGTCGAGCCCGCTCTAACAGAGACCAGTTATGGCTCTTGGGAGGGGATAAACTGGACACGCCAGAAATCTCTGGGCAAATGCCCAAGGCTACTTGTGTTGACTGAAGACCTCCATAAGCACAAGTGGAACAAACATGGCAGGAAGATCATACAGTCATAGAAAGGTTAGAGTTGGAAGGGACCTTAAAGATCATTGAGTTCCAACCCCCTGCCATGGGCAGGGACACCTCCCACCAGACCAGGTTGCTCAAAGCCCCATCCAACCTGGTCTTGAACCCCTCCAGGGATGGGGCAGCCACAGCTTCTCTGGGCAACCTGGGCCAGGGTCTCACCACCCTCACAGTAAAGAATTTCTTCCTAAGATCTCATCTCAATCTCCCCACTGTCAGTGTAAAACCATTCCCCCTCATCTTATCACTATGTTCCCTGATCAAGAGTCCCTCCCCATCTCTCCTGGAGCCCCCTTTAGGTACTGGAAGGCCGTTATAAGGTCTCCCTGGAGCCTTCTCTTCTCCAGGCTGAACAACCCCAGCTTTCTCAGCCTGTCTTCATAGGAGAGGGGCTCCATCCCTCTGATCATCTTCGTGGCCCTCTGCTGGACCCGTTCCAACAGGTCCATGTCCTTCCTGTGTTGAGGACTCCAAAGCTGGACACAGTACTCCAGGTGGGGTCTCCCCAGAGCGGAGCAGAGGGGCAGAACCACCTCCTGCAACCTGCTGGCCACACTTCTTTTGATGCAGCCCAGGATGCAGGGGTTTTCTGGGCTGCCAGTGCACACTGCTGGCTCATGTTGAGCTTCTCATCCACGAGCACTCCCAAGCCCTTCTCCTCAGGGCTGCTCTCTAGCCATTCTCCGCCCAACCTGTATTTGTGCCTGGGACTGCCATGTCACAGGTGCAGACCGCGCACTTGGCTTGGTTGAACCTCATGAGGTTCACACAGGCCCACCTCTCAAGCCTGTCCAGGTCCCTCTGGATGGCATCCCTTCCCTCCAGTGTGTCGAGCGCGCCACACAGCTTGGTGTCATCGGCAAACTTGCTGAGCGTGCACTCTATCCCACTGTCCATGTCTAGGGGTGTTCAGAAAGGGGTGACCACGTCTTCCTGATCCTATAAACCACATGCCAAAGTCTTCACAAGTCCAACAGCCACAAGAGCTGCCAGACGTGCCTTGGAGAGCGAGGTAGGGAACGTGGTCTAGAAGCAAGGTGCTCATGCAACATGGTTCCCAGGTGCTGCAGTACGTTCACATTCAGTGATCCTTCCTGCCAAGGGAAGGTGAACCACGTGCCAAGGATGACCACAGCACAGGTGGTGTCCTCGCTGGCTGGGACAGAGGTCTGCCGCATCTGAAGAGGTTTGGCAGGGCCAGATGTTGGTAAAAAGGAATGACCAACAGTCCCAGGCAAGGTGAGGGGATGAACTGGGTCCTGGGTCCATTTAGGAAGAGCAGGAGAAGGACTGGGAATGACTGGGAACAAGGCTACAACGTAGGTCTGACACCGATCCAAGACACAGGACCCCAAGCAGGACTACAAATAGGTGCTCCTACAAGACAGCTCCAGGCAAGGTCCCCAGGAGCCTCTGGATTAATGAGTGGAGGATGCGTGGGTGGAAGTGAGGTCAGACAGGGCAATTAAGGCACTCAGGACCCTGACACAATTAGATGCAAAGTGGAGCAGGAAGTTATGTTTCTGTTTTATCCATTTCTAACCTCTGACCAAGGTCTTCTTTGGGTTGGTCCCACCTCCAGGTTGCCTGTGGCTGGGCAAGAGGAGAAGACCATCACATGTGGCACTTTCTACCACGTGACACACTGTGCCTAAAGCTGCCCTTCCTCGTAGCCTCTCGCCTGTCGCGCTGGTGAGTGTTTGCCAAATGAAGGCGTGCAGGAATCCTTAGGGCACGTCTGTCTCGTGTCATACACTCTCTCCAAGACGCTTGTGGCGGTGGTGGGTTTAGACGCTTAGGAAGGCAATAGTATCTCGGTGGATGTTTGAAGGCAGGACATGCCAGGGGAAGCACCACGTTGTTCCCGTCAGCGTGTTTTACACAAGCTTGTTATTTTAAAAATAATCAGGTGCTAACTCTGGACCTAGAGAACAAGATAAAGCGTGGGGGTTTTCCTTTGTCTCCTCCAGAGAGCTTCTGTAGCTGGACCTTCCTCTCCAAAACCAGGTGATACAGAGGAGTCATAGTTTTATCATGCAAAAGCTCCCTGCGGTTCTTTGAGGGTTGTCCCCAAATCCTGCCTCTGCTTTTTGTTGGGACACCAGCAGAGAAAAGTGACAGCAGCTGCACCTGTCTTTTCTAAATTAAACCTTCCCTTCAAATCAAAAAACTCACTAATAATGAAAGGTTTCCATTGAAATTGGAAGAGTTTTGAGTAAGTAATGCATTCAGAGTCAGATCCCAGGTTGGAGCAGCAGTTAGCAATGGTTACACTGGTTCGTAGAGCAGAGATCCCAGGCTGAATCGCAGCATCGCTGTGACAGGGTCCTCCATCTGAAACAGCTGGATTGCAGAACAAGGCACCCTAAAGGAACAGCTGGAAATGGTGTTGCATTGAAAACATTTGATGGAAGTTTGCTGCATCCACCACAGTCATCCTGGAAAAGAGAGCGCAAATACGCTGGAAATGTTCTAAATGCACATGGGAAGGCCACCCCCTCCAAATAACTGGTATTGAGGGTGAAGACTCAACTGCTTAAGGGTTTAAGCTGACAATGTTCTTCCATGACTCAGCATCGTGCCGACTGCGCTCAGGGACCCGGTGGGAAAGCACGGAAGCCTGATGACGGGGTAGGCTGCCAGAGGAAATAAAAACAAAACAAAACAAAAAATTCAAAAATCCCGAATACCCAAACCAACAGCCTGCCAAAGAAAACAGCCATTAACCCCCCACCCCCCGACCTGCTGTCAGGACCTCAATATTTCTTCCTTTGGAATCGCAGTTTTGGGACCAAGTTGATTAAATATATAAAGGAGGCTTCTGGTTATCCCAATTTCATGGAGTAAGCCGAATTTAGGCGCTCTCTTTGCCTGCTTTCTCTGCAAGTCAGATCCCATTCCCTTCCAGCCCAACCCTTAAGAGGGTGAGGAGTGATATGGAGATCATCCCCACGTTGTGTCAGGTTGGCTTCAGGGATGATGTAGGTATAACAAAGCACGGGGCAGGTGGCACCCTCAGCTTGTGACCCACATAAACATGGAAAACGATACTTTCAGTCAGTTTTGGTTTTTTTCCTCAGAAGAAAAACTTTTATCTTAAATCTCCTTTCCCAGTGCACTGGGGAACGCAGATGGATGGGGGCAATTAGGAAAGGGAGACAGAGAGGACCCAGACTTGCTGGATCCCCAGTAGGGAATGCGGTGGAGACATACCCGACTCCACCATGCTCTTGCCTGTGAGCGGGACCTGGGGGTCTCGCAGCGGGACGACAATGCTGGAGCATCTAAGGGTTTATTCTGCTGGAATTACCTAATAGTTCAGGACAGGACATGTCGCTTCCAGTCTTTCTCCAGAGGGCGTTGCATTTTGCCCTGCCAACCTCCCCAGCGGCGGCGAAGGCCGGTGACGGGTGGCAGCGGGGCTCAAGGCGGAAACCGGGCAGCTCCCCCTTCCCAAGGGCACCGGCTTCCCCCAACTCTGCCCGTTTGCCGCCGCAGACCCCGATGCCAGCCCGGCAAGGGACAGGCTCCCTCGGGTACCACCTCGGCGGAGCTGAGGGGATGGCGGTTCCACGGCCCTCCGCAGCCCCCACTCGCGTTGGTGGCCGTTACTCCCCCTCAGGGAGCCCCGGAGGGCCGTGAGGGGACGGCGGAGGACCGTGGGGGGGGAAGGCGGGCGGCCGTGAGGGGACGCCAGAGGGCTGTGAGGGGAGGGCGGGCGGCCGTGAGGGGACGCCGTAGGGCCGGAGACCCGCGAAGGGACAGCAGAGAATGGGACTCCCCAGTGATGGGAAGACGCAGCGCTGTGAGGGGACGGCGGGCGGGCAGCCGTGAGGGACAAGCCACCGCCGCCTCCCGCCGCCCCGTCCCTGAGGCGAATGGGCGCGGCCCCCTCCCCCCCCCCCCCCCCCGCCCCGCTCCGCTCCCCCTCAGGCAGCCGCTGGCCCCGCCCCCGCCTCCCTCCCATTGGCTGCGCCGCCCGCCCGTCCGCCGCCGTGGCTTTGGACCTGTCAACCCCGCCGCGGGGAGGGGGGGGGGCGCCTCTTCCCCCCCCCCCAGCCGGTCCCACGTGGCAGCGCCCGGCTCCTCGACGGGGCGGGCGGGACGGCGGGACGCCCCCTCACACCCCCCCCCTTCCCCCCCCCCCCCCCCCCTCCCGGTCGGTGACACCCCCACCCCCCCCAACGGCGGAGGACGGCGGGGGGGGGGGTGGGGGGGGGCGAAGCGAGCTGAGGGGAGGGAGCGGGCTACCGACATCCGGGCCCTTCGCTCGCCGCCGCCAGCCGCGGGTCAGCGCCGCCGCCGCCGGACGGGCAGGTGGGTCCGGCACCCGGGGTTGGGGGGGGGTGTGTGTGTGTGTGTGTGACCCGGGGGTCCCCCGCCGTCCCCAGCGCCCTCCTCCCGCCCCGCGGGGACCCCTTCTGCGTGGGGGAGGCGGCGGCGACGACGACAACCTTCCCTCCCTCCGCTCCATCCCTCCCTCCGCCGGACCGGGGCGGGGGAAGGTGCCGGGTTCTCCCGGAGGCGCCGCGGCACCGGCGGGTCCCCGAGCCGCGGCAGCACCTCTGTCACCGTCACCCCCGGCTCCCGGGTGTGCCATTTTCCCCTCCCTTTTTTTTTTTTTTTTTTTTTTTTTTTTTACCGCATAGTTATTCGTACTGGTTTTTATTATTTTTTTTTTTAATTCTTCTTTTTTTCCCTATTGTGGCAAAAAAAAAAAACTTTTCTTGCCGGAGTTGCTGCTGCAGCCGGCGCGATCCCGAGCGCTGCCGAGCGCCCGCCGACTTAATAAAGGATCAGCTTTGACTTGTAATTAAGGACGGGACAGAAAAGGGGGTGAGGGGTGGGGGGTGTCACCCCCTCTCAGCCCTTCTGTATTTCGGCGGGGACCCGGTGGCTCAGGGACAACCTCCATCCCCCCTCCTTCCCCCCCCCCCCCCCCCCCCATCCCCCGCTGCCGGGGAGCCCTCGGTGGGTTTTTATTTACCCGGTTATTTACCCGGCTGCTGCCTGAGCCCGTGGGAACTCGGAGGGGGCTGTGTGGGGTGGGGGGGGGGGGGGTCGTGGCTTAGGGTGGCACCTCGGGCGAGGCGTTGTCCCCGCTGATGCTGGCGGGCTTCACGCTGTGTCACCGTGTCACTTAGGTTTGCCTGGTGCAGGATCACCACCCCCACACCCCCCCCACACCCCCCCCCCCCCAACACACACACACCACCCCCCCCCGCCCCGCTCTCTCCGGATAACCCCTCGTCCTTGCCCTCCCCGGCGGCAGCACCGACCCCGGGCCGTGCGGTAAGTGCCGGCGTGGGCTCCGGCTGCGGGGGCGGGAGCGGGGCTGGCTGCCCCTCCGAGCGGGCTGCCCGGTGGAGAGGGACTTGGGGGGGTGCCCCCCACTGCCCAGGGACCCCTGGTGGCAAGCATCCCTGGGATGGGATCAGCTGCGGTGTAGGGAACGTGAGGCGAGCATCCCTGAGAGGTGCTCAGCTTCATGCCAGGACTGTGGGGCGAGCTTCCCTGGGGTGGGCTCAGTGTGGGGCGAGCATCCCTGGGATGGGCTCAGCCCCAGTGCCGGGAGTGTGGGGCGAGCATCCCTGGGATGAGCTCAGCCCCAGTGCCGGGAGTGTGGGGCGAACATCCCTGGGATGGGCTCAGCCCCAGTGCCGGGAGTGTGGGGCGAGCATCCCTGGGATGGGCTCAGCCCCAGTGCCGGGAGTGTGGGGCGAGCATCCCTGGGATGGGCTCAGCCCCAGTGCCGGGAGTGTGGGGCGAGCAGCCCTGGGATGAGCTCAGCCCCAGTGCCGGGAGTGTGGGGCGAGCATCCCTGGGATGGGCTCAGCCCTGGTGTGGGGAGCATGGAGTGAGCATCCCCGGGGTGGGCTCAGCGTGGGGCGAGCATCCCTGGGATGGGCTCAGCCCCAGTGCCGGGAGTGTGGGGCGAGCATCCCTGGGATAGGCTCAGCCCCAGTGCCGGGAGTGTGGGGCGAGCATCCCTGGGATGAGCTCAGCCCCAGTGCCGGGAGTGTGGGGCGAGCATCCCTGGGATGGGCTCAGCCCTGGTGTGGGGAGCATGGAGTGAGCATCCCCGGGGTGGGCTCAGCATGGGGCGAACATTCCTGGGATGGGCTCAGCTCCATGCCAGGAGTGTGTGGTGAGCATCCCTGGGATGGGATCAGCCCTCGTGCGGGGAGCGTGGGGTGAGCATCCCTGGAGTGGGCTCAGCGTGGGGCGAGCGTCCCTAGGATGGGCTCAGCCCCAGTGTGAGGAGCATGGGGTGAGCATGCCTGAGAGGTGCTCACCATGGGGCGAGCATCACTGGGATGGGCTTAGTGTGGGGCAAGCATCCCTGGGATGGAATCAGCCCAGATGTGGGGAGCATGGGGTGAGCATCCCTGGGATGGGATCAGCCCAGATGTGAGGAGCATGGGATGAGCATCCCTGGGATGGGATCAGCCCAGATGTAGGGAGTATGGGGTGAGCATCCCTGGGACATGCTTAGCCTCGGTGTGGGGAGCATGGGATGAGCATCCCTGGGATGGGATCAGCCCAGATGTAGGGAGCATGGGATGAGCATCCCTGGGATGGGATCAGCCCAGATGTGGGGAACACGGCGTGAGCATCCCTGGGATGGGATCAGCCCAGATGTAGGGAGCGTGGGGCAAGCATCCCTGGGGTGGGCTCAGTGTGGGGTGAGCATCCCTGGGAGGTCCCATGTGCTCTCTGGAGCCCCGGTGCTGGGAGTGTGGGGCGAGCATCTCTGGGGTGGTCTCAGCCCGGGTGTGGGGAGTGTGGGGTGAGCAACCCTGGGATGTGCTCAGTGTGGGGCGAGCATCCCTGGGATGTGCTCAGCCCCGGTGTGGGGAGAGTGGGGCGAGCATCCCAGCCGGTGTGGGTGCTTTGCCACCTCCCGCGCTGCTGGCGGGGGGGTGTCCTGGCATCCCCAAATGTCCCCGCTGTCCCCCGGCCGCACACGCCGTGCGGCAGGAGGGGGAGCTCGCACCGCGCCAGCGGGAGGGAGCCGTGCGGGACAGGGGAGAGGCCCGGCCTGTGCGGGGTCCCGGGAGCCCCCCTCTGCCCCCAGCAAGGGGAACCCACTTCCTCTGAACCCCCCCTTTCCGCAGCTCCGGCGCTGGATTTCCTCTGAGCCTTCCTGCCCGTATCGTGCTATCGATTGCTGAGCTGAACTTCCTCCCGAAATCATTAAAGCTTAAAAAATTGATGGCACAATAGAGCCCTTTATTAGCCACATAACTTTTCTGGCTTTCTTCCTTTCTTCTTAATTTCTTTCTTTCTTTTTATTTTATTATTATTTTTTTTTTTAATCAACACAAAAGGGCTGAGCCCGAGCTCAGATTTGTGTCCTGTGTCCCTCCCCCTCCTCCACCCCAGCCACCCATCAGCGCAGCTGTGCCGGGCTATTTATTAGGAAAAATGGCAAAGAAGGAATCGATATGTGCAGGTGGTTTGTTTTTCTTTTCTTTTCTTTTCTTCTTTTCTTTTCTTTTCTTTTCTTTTCTTTTCTTCTTTTCTTTTCTTTTCTTTTCTTTTCTTTTCTTTTCTTTTCTTTTCTTTTCTTTTCTTTTCTTTTCTTTTCTTTTCTTTTCTTTTCTTTTCTTTTCTTTTCTTTTCTTTTCTTTTCTTTTCTTTTTTCTTCTCCTCTCCTCTCCTCTCCTCTCCTCTCCTCTCCTCTCCTCTCCTCTCCTCTCCTCTCCTCTCCTCTCCTCTCCTCTCCTCTCCTTTCCTTTTCCTTTTCCTTTTCCTTTTCCTTTTCCTTTTCCTTTTCCTTTTCCTTTTCCTTTTCCTTTTCCTTTTCCTTTTCCTTTTCCTTTTCCTTTTCCTTTCTTTTCATCTCAGCCTCCTCTCTTTACAACCTGCAGATAGGTCTATTTATTTCTGCTCTTATAAATAAAAATATTTGAATGGGGACTGTAATATTTTATTCCCTGTCATGCCCATCCTTTGGTCTAACGGCAGCTGAGTTCTTGCTCGGTATTAACTTACCATTTTAGTAACAGTTGAGTTTTCCTGACGGAAATCCCTCCGGGCTGGTCATTACCGTGTGACTGTATAACACAGCAGAAAGATGGATTACCTGGATGGATCTCCTCCAGCGTGACTTCTCCAAGTGACAGACTTCAGCTAATTCATCCCCGCTCCCGTTACAATCATCGGGAGTGGGTTTCAGAGATTCTAGGAAATAATTGCGGTATCTCCCGGTGGCGCGGTTGTAACTACAGGCACTGATTTTCCAGGTGGGACTGTTGGCAGCATCCTGCAAAGCCCCAGCTCCTGCAGTCAAGTCACAGAATCACAAAATGATATGGGGTTGGAAGGGACCCCTGGAGATCATCTAGTCCAACCCCCTGCCAAAGCAGGTCCACCCAGAGCAGGTTGCACAGGAATGTGTCCAGGTGGGATTTGAATGTCTCCAGAGGAGACTCCACCACCTCCCTGGGCAGCCTGATCCAGGGCTCTGCCACCCTCAAAAGAAAGAAGTTCCTCCTCATGTTTAGGTGGAACTTCCTATGTTAAAGTTTGTGCCCATTTCCTCTTGTCCTGTCCCTGGGCACCACTGAAAAAAGACTGGCCCCATCCTCCTGACACCCACCCTTGAAGTATTTATAGGCCTTGATCAGATCCCCCCTCAGGCTTCTCTTCTTCAGACTCAAAAGACCCAAGTCCCTCAGCCTTTCCTCATCAGAGAGATGCTCCAGGCCCCTCATCATCTTTGTAGCCCTCTGCTGTCCCCTCTCCAGCAGTTGCCTGTCCTTCTTGAACCGGGGAGCCCAGAACTAGAAGTGAACCCCTTGTGACTTCTCCTTTAGTGGAGAAATACGAAGTTTTTTACTTCTTTTGCTTATTCAGAGAGGTTTTGAGAGTGCGTTTGGATAGAGGAGAAAGGAGGCCAAAAAAAAAAAAAAAAAGGTATATTTATATGTGTGGGTGGGTATGGGCATAAAATAAATCACCCGGTTTTGAAGCCAATATAACGTTTTTTTGGAAGGGTCCCTTAGTGTTCCTGTGCTGGAGTGAAAGTCACGTAGAGGGGACACTGCCTCGCTGCGTGGCCTTGGGCTGGTCATTCATCTTCTCTGCTGCAGCGTCGGTCTCTCAGGAGCGTGGCAGCCTGCGCTGCCCGTGTTTTCTGCTGCACACTCCTCCTCACCATAATTTTCACGTGGATCTTGCAGCCCGTTGTTTTTAGGGTGCTGTATCAGGGTGATAACCCTTGGGTGCAAAGCGCCCCCCTCTCCCCTCCCAAAATGCTTCCTTCCGAGGACAGGAGCCATTGGTGCATCCCTCTGTGGTCCTCGTTTCCTTGGTTCTGGGTAATGCTGACTGCCCTGATTGCCTCCCCCCCCCCCGGCATTTGTCATCACTACGGAATATTGCACGCTGCTGCCAAAAATGATGAAGCTGTAAAGCAAGACTAGCTCCGAGGGGTTTATGTTTGCAGATGACACCAAGCTGAGTGGTGGGGTGACAGGCCTGAGGGATGGGATGCCATCCAGAAGGACCTGGACAAGGTCGAGAAGTGGGCCCCCGTGAACCTCATGAGGTTCAACAAGTCCAAGCGCAGGGTCCTGCATGTGGGTCGAGGCAACCCCTGGTATCAGTAGAGGTGGATCTAGTCCCACCCCCTTCCATGGGCAGGGACACCTCCCACCAGACCAGGTTGCTCAAAGCACCGTCCAACCTGGCCTTGAACCCCTCCAGGGATGGGGCAGCCACAGCTTCTCTGGGCAACCTGGGCCAGGGTCTCACCACCCTCTCAGCAAAGATCTCATCTTCCCCAGATCTCATCTCAATCTCCCCTCTCTCAGTGTCAAACCCTTCCCCCTCATCCTATGGCTCCCCTCCCTGATCCAGAGTCCCTCCCCAGCTTTCCTGGAGCCCCTTGAGGGACTGGAAGGGGGTCTCAGGTCTCCCCGGAGCCTTCTCTTCTCCAGGCTGAACCCCCCCAACTCTCTCAGCCTGTCCTCACAGCAGAGGGGCTCCAGCCCTCGGAGCATCTCCGTAGCCTCCTCTGGCCCCGCTCCAACAGGTCCATGTCCTTCTGCTGTTGGTGGCCCCAGAGCTGGAGGCAGCCCTGCAGGGGGATCTCCCCGGAGCGGAGCAGAGGGATAATTACACCATAACGAAAGGGTCTGAGTTTGCCCAGACTGGAGCTTTGCCGTTACTGAAACCAGGTGCCCTGAAGAGTTATTTAAGCAGCTATATCTATGTGAAACCCTTCTCCTTCCTTCCTTGCCCAGGGTGTCCCTGCTGTCCCAGCCACCCTCCCACCGTAGCAGCCCTCTCTCCTCGGCCGCGAGGACTCTCCGTTCTCTTCTGCCACGCTCCAGAAGCTTATACAATTTTTTTGGCGCTTTTCCCCGAAGTCATTATTCTGGGTAACGTGGTTTGTTTGTTTATGCTTTTTTGGTTTTAATCATACATTTATTTATTTTATTTTTTCTTTTTTTTCTTATTTATTGTGTCATGAAGAGCTCCAGGGCTTCCTTTCCCCTCCCCGCTCCCAGATGGTCGCCTATAAAAAATAAAATAAAATAAAAAAAATTAAAAAAAAAAAAAAAAAGGAAATATTAGAATAAAAAAGGAAATAGTTCGGTTCTGTAATGAATGAAAGTTTGGCTTTTCCGGAGAGGATGTGGGAGAGAGAAAAAGGAAGGGGGGGGGGAAGTGTCAGGTGCGTTTGGAGGGAAGGGTGTGCCCTGCCGTGTATTTTAAGCTCCGCTGGGTCCGCGCCGCTCGTTTCACAGCGCTGGCGTGAAAAGGGATCCGGGTCTCGCTGTGCTTTTAACCTCACCGTGCCCGAGAAACAACCCTCCTCCTTCTTCTCAGCCTGTTTCATTTATTTAATTAGATTTTAGTCGTGTGTCCGTCCCCCGCCCCGCGTCGTCGATGTCGGGAGGAGGTGCGGGGGCTTGTTTACCTAAGCTGGTTGGCCTGAAAGGGTTTGCATTTTTTAATTTTTTGGAGGAGGAGGAGGAGGAGGAGGAGGAGGAGGAAGGAGCGGGCGGGTGGGGAGCGGTGGGGCTTGCCAAGCTGCTGGTTTCCTCTCCAGTGGATCTCCAGGAGCAAAGGGAGTTGCTCGAAGAGCGGGGCTCAGAAGAAAAACTTCAAAGGGCGAGATGACACTGCCTGTTCCTGGTGGGAAGGAGAACCAGGAGCCAGCTCTTGCCTCCATTGCAGATCACAGAATCCCAGAATGATATGGGGTTGAAAGGGACCTCTGGAGATCATCTAGTCCCACCCCCCTGACAAAGCAGGTCCACCTAGAGCAGGATGGTGGTGCAATTCCCAGGGGGCAGGACCAGGCTCTTGGCAGACCCCCATGTCTTGGAGGTCCAGCCCATCCTGGTGACTGTGATGCAGGTTGTGGTGGTTG
This sequence comes from Numenius arquata, assembly GCF_964106895.1. NCBI lineage: Eukaryota > Metazoa > Chordata > Aves > Charadriiformes > Scolopacidae > Numenius > Numenius arquata. The sequence goes on from NC_133615.1 coordinate 3,478,652, forward strand.
TCCACATGTATGGTCCTTCATGGAGTGGGACAAACATCTGGCATGGATAGAGGAGGTGACACAGGGCCTGGCCACAGATGTGGAGTTAGCCCACACCCTCATGGGTCCCAGTGGGCCACGTCAACTTGTTTTTGGCCAATGTTGGTTTCGCCAAGGTCAAGCGTGGTGCAGATCTGCACCTTGCCAGAGCTGGGATAGTGCAAATCCACCTACCGCTTCTGCATTGCTCACCAGCAGCAGAGCTTGCACGCCGCCTCGGGGCACTTGTAGAGAAGAGGAGTGGTAGGGGCTGATAGCATCTCATGCTGCTGGTCCATACAAACCAGCACTGGAGCACGCGTTGGGTGTGCTTGTCATTCATACAGGGAAGCAAGTCTCTGGGATGGATAAGGAGGCTGTCCCAGCTAGGGCAGCTTTACCTGGGTCTGGCTTTGCAGAGGCGTGAGCTGATGGCCTTTAGTTACTCCAGGTGTTTTGGTGGGACACGTCTTGGTATGAAAGGTCTCTCTGAGACTCTTTCTGCCTGAGATGGGGCTTCTGGAAGTGTTCAAGACCAGGTTGGACGGGGCTTTGAGCAACCTGGTCTAGTGGGAGGTGTCCCTGCCCATGGCAGGAGGGTTGGAACGAGATGATCTTCTCTAACCATTCTATGATTCTATGATTCTGTGGTCCTCTTTGGGTTAAATGCTTAGATGGGTGGTGCTCTGTGGATCGGGGTTCTCTTTTTGTTCGTTTTGCTGGGGTTTTCCTAGGGATCTGAGGACATCACCTGGTGTTTCCTCTATTCCCCACCAACACCAGCCATGACATTTCCTTTTCTCCTGTGTGGTCTGTAGAGCTGGTGCTGTCTCTCGCTGCTGCTGTCAGGCTGCATATTGATAGCACGGCCTCAGTCACAGTTGGCACCTGAATGAATTACTGCAATACAAATAAATAAGAAAAAAAATAAGAGCATTTGCAAGAGCGAGGGGTTGGAGTTCTAACATCTATGCAGAGCCATTCATCAGAAATGACACCCAAATGTTCTATAAACCCTCACATGCACATAAAACGCTGCCCTCAGGCTTCGAGGCAACATCAGCCATTTAATAACAAAACTACACCCCCATTCAGGACCTGAAATGCAGAATTACTGCCTCCACTTGGAGCTCCAGGGAAGATTTGGGTCCACAAATAGGATGAACCCTACTGGAAACCGGCCAGGACACCTCCTATGAACATGACATTTAATTTATGTCTTCCAGTGGGCGAAACCAGGAGCTTTATGGCTCATCTCAAAGTTGTCACCTCTGCCAGCCAAGCACCCCCAAGAGGGACATGGGGCCTTTTGGGCTGTGGGGTGAACGATGCTCTAGATGCTCCTATGTAACCTTATGGGGTCCTGATTTGCCGAGGGAAGTGGTGTCTCCCAACCTGTTGTGGCTACTTCTTGCAGATTTTGGGTCTAATGCAGGTGAGATTCACCAGTCTGCAAGAAGACCTTTGGTCCTGCAGCACCTCTTGGGCTTTGTTCCTGGTGGAAGGATCCTTTTCAATGCTATCTGACCCTTCTCATTGCATCATTTTCAACGACATACAACACAGGAGGAGGTTGGGAGGGAGGAGAAAAGTTTACTTCTTGCCCTTTTTTTCCCCCAGTTTAATCCCTCAAATGATATTTTTATGTATTTATTGGCTCAGGCCTTCTCCTTTCGCCAGGCTTTGCCCAGCGTAAGCCCTGAAGATTTGCATGCTTGATCAAATCTGATGGGAGTAAACGAATTGGCATTAGCAAACGTATGGACCTTGAGCTAATTGGCCGGGTGATGAACTCCACGACTGCAACGAAGACGAGCCCTTCTGTAGGGCGTGTTGTACCTTGGCACAGGGACACGAGTAAGAAGCCACTGGCAACTTTTAACTATAAATCCCTTTGGGGGATTTATTTTTAGGCTGCCTGGCTTTGTGATGAACACACCATCAAAGTAAAACCAAAAAAGGGTGGGCAGGAGCAGGGTGACCTCAGCTGGGTCAGCAGGGAGCTTGAGGTTAAAGTCCAGAAGATTCGCTAAAATTGGTGATCGTTTGCAGCCTGAGAATTAAGTTCCAGAAGTTAATCACGGTGATGCAAGAGAAAACATTTCAGGGTATTCGTTGTCGCTGTTTAGGCATCTTGATTGTCAATTAAATAGCGGAGAAGGGAAACATGACTGATGACGGTCGCCGAAGTTGCTCAGCGGGGATTTGCAGGCAGCGCTGCTATTGCGTTGCCGTCTGCCGGCAGCGCTCCACTTGTCAGCCTTGCCTTTATAAATCGTCCTTTTTTGGATGTTTGCAGCTTGGAGGAGCTTTTTGGGGGGCTGGAATTTGGTACTGGGGGCCTTGGTCTTCTCTTCAACCCACAGGCACCAGGCGTTGGTGCCGACCTGGTGTCGGCCGGTGGCCTGGACTGATTAAATTTATCCCTCATATTCTGTTTTAAAGTCTTTTTTTTTATATTATTATTTCCCAAGAAGACAAACACTCCTTGGCCAGCCTGTTGAGAAGCATGGAGATGCTATGTGCAAGCCTAAGCGGGAGACAAGCAGCAGGGTTTCTTTAACGATCGCCGTTTCAAATGATAAGGTCACAAACGAGCCCTTTGATAATGTGCAATTAATATGACGATGCAGGAATTTACTGGCTTCAGGTTGTAAATTTAAAGTGACCTGTAATAATGACGGGCTTCCCAAAATAAACATCGAGCTGCAAATCAGTTTAGTGTCGGTTGAGAAATAACTCATTTTATGATTCCCCTTCAAAATCCGAAAAAGAGGGTGTTAACCTCATTTTTTGTGATGTTGATGCAACTTGAGTGTCTGACTCCGGCGGCTTCGTGTGTAAGGTGCACGGACGTGCTCCTGCGGCACCGCCTGTGATATTTTTTGATGCCTTTTTAAATGTCTTTTGTTATGGAGCGAGCTCGCAACGCTTCCAAGTGTGAGTGATTTTGCTCGCCTGGCTTGTCCATTGATTTCCGGAGCCGACCTCCTCCTGGGCTCCGCACGTGGGGTTATTCTAAGCCCTTTATCTTTCTCGGGCTTTGAATTGTAAAGAAATGCCCGGCCATCCTTGTAAAAATGCCTGTTTGTCCTTGGTTTGAGAGTGAAATCCCAGCCGAAGGCAAGAGGTAGAAAAACTATCGTGTTAAAACGCAGCGTATTTTAAACACAGCGTGTTTTAACCGTGCATCGGTCCAGGGAGAAGCAGGGAGGAGGAGGATGGTGCCTTCACAGCAGTTGCTGATGTGGCTTTGGAGGTCACCTTATTTACACCAACAGTTACCTGCAGATCTGAGACTTCTTTAGAGAAACACATCGGGGCCTTTAGCAAAGCCCTGGAGCGAAGTGTCATCAGCCCTGGCTGTGGTTGGGCTGAGGGTGGTGGCATCTTGGGGTTGGTGACGCTAAGCGGCTTTTCACACCGTGGTCCGTATGGGACCTGGACCGCTTCCCCGGGATGCGCTTGCTGCAGAGCTGGGAAGAGACAAGATGTGATATTGGAGCTATTTGTCCTGTGGCCAAGCTGAATTGCAGGATCGCTTGGATGTTTTTTTGGGGGGGTGGGGTGGGAATAGAGGAAAAAGGCACTTTTGATTTTGAAACATGAGTAGTTGGTGAAGGTGCTGCTGTGCCAAGCACTGAGCTTCCCTTTAGGCACCCGCGGATGAGCGTGCCATTGGGATGCTCCTCTTCTGGGAGTTCTAGCTCAAAAGCAGGCGAAGGCATTAAAAAGAAAGAAATAAATCAAACCCTCCCTCCCCTTCGCCAAGAAAAATCAGAGGAGGAAATTAAAGTCACCTTCCAGTCTTGAGCGAGTTTCCTCTGTTTTGGGAAGAATTAACGCAGCTTCGGAGGGGAAATGTGCTGTAACTTTCCATTGTTGCTGCCTGGGGGTGCCGGATAAAAGGGACCGAGGTGTGGGGAGCGAGGGTGGGGGATCGGGGTGCTGATGGCAGGATTTTTGGGAGATAATGCTCCTCTTCACCCCACCCAACACAGGGTGGTGACGCCTGCCTTTGTGGGATGAGTAAGGACATCTTCGTCTTCACAGATGGTCCTGCTGCATGAGCATCCTTCATGAGATGGACCTCAGGGGCCTGATTTTGGGTGGAGGAGCCGCTGGTGGGTGCAAGGGGGTTGACCACTGTCTGCTTTTGAGCCTCCTCTTGCCCACCTCGCCCTGGTGGTCTCGGTGCTGCTGTGATTTTGGCTCTTGTCCCTGCTGTCTCTCGACAGTGCCTCCCAGTTGCTTGACAACCCCAGTGCTGTTAATGGGACTTAGTCATTCCCCGGTGCTCCTGTCCTCGTCCTTGTCCTCCTCCTTCTCCTCCCTGCCATTTTCTGCAGGAATAGGAAAATGCCACATGGCCATGGGGGTCCAGCATGATCCTGGTCCCCTAACAGCCCCCAGGCTCCTCAAAACGGGCTCACAGCTCACCGGGCTCTTCTCTCCATAATGTCTCCATGGTCACCAGAGGCAAGAAGCTCTGCCTGGAAGAGTGGCTGCATGTCCTTGGGGTCCCAAGCCACAGGAGAGGACCTGGGGAAGGACGAGGATCAGGGTCAGCCCTCCCTGTCTGGCTCTCTGTTACCACAAATCCGTGCAGCCCACCTCTTCCTATG